>NC_135805.1:4159860-4273413 GCF_964213995.1 Mustelus asterias | reverse complement strand
TGTCAGGGCCGCCCCCCCCCCTCTCTCTGTCAGGGCCTCCCCCGCCCTCTCTGCCAGGGCTCCCCCCCCCCCCCCCCCTCTTCTGCCGGGGCCGCTCCCCCTCTGCCAAGCACCCCCCCCCCACTCTGCCAGGGACCCGGACCCCCCCCCCCCGCCCCCTCTCTGCCAGGCCCTCCCCCTCTGCCAGGGCCTCCCCCGCCCCCTCTCTGTCAGGGCCGCCCCCCCCCCTCTCTCTGTCAGGGCCTCCCCCGCCCTCTCTGACAGGGCCCCACCCCCCCCGCCCTTTCTGCCAGGGCTCCCCCCCCCCCTCCCCCTCTGCCGGGGCCGCTCCCCCTCTGCCAAGCACCCCCCCCACTCTGCCAGGGACCCGGACCCCCCCCCCCCCGCCCCCTCTCTGTCAGGGCCGCCCCCCCCCTCTCTCTGTCAGGGCCGCCCCCCCCCCGCCCCCTCTCTGTCAGGGCCCCCCCCCCCCCCCCCCGCCCCCTCTCTGTCAGGGTCGCTCCCCCCTCTCTGTGTCAGGGCCGCCCCCCCCCTCTCTCTGTCAGGGCCGCCCCCCCCCGCCCCCTCTCTGTCAGGGCCGCCCCCCCCTCTCTCTCTGTCAGGGCCGCCCCCCCCTCTCTCTCTGTCAGGGCCGCCCCCCCCCCCGCCCCCTCTCTGTCAGGGCCGCCCCCCCCTCTCTCTCTGTCAGGGCCGCCCCCCCCTCTCTCTGTCAGGGCCGCCCCCCCCCTCTCTCTGTCAGGGCCGCCCCCCCCCTCTCTCTGTCAGGGCCGCCCCCCCTCTCTCTCTGTCAGGGCCGCCCCCCCCCCCGCCCCCTCTCTGTCAGGGCCGCCCCCCCCTCTCTCTCTGTCAGGGCCGCCCCCCCCTCTCTCTGTCAGGGCCGCCCCCCCCCTCTCTCTGTCAGGGCCGCCCCCCCCCTCTCTCTGTCAGGGCCGCCCCCCCCTCTCTCTCTGCCAGGGCCGCCCCCCCTCTCTCTCTGTCAGGGCCGCCCCCCCCCTCTCTCTCTGTCAGGGCCGCCCCCCCCCTCTCTCTGTCAGGGCCGCCCCCCCCCTCTCTCTGTCAGGGCCGCCCCCCCTCTCTCTCTGTCAGGGCCGCCCCCCCTCTCTCTCTGTCAGGGCCGCCCCCCCCTCTCTCTCTGTCAGGGCCGCCCCCCCCCTCTCTCTGTCAGGGCCGCCCCCCCCTCTCTCTCTGTCAGGGCCGCCCCCCCCCTCTCTCTGTCAGGGCCGCCCCCCCCCTCTCTCTCTGTCAGGGCCGCCCCCCCCCTCTCTCTGTCAGGGCCGCCCTCCCCCTCTCTCTATGCCAGGGCCGCCCCCCCCCTCTCTCTGCCAGGGCCGCCCCCCCCCCCCCTCTCTCTGCCAGGGCCGCCCCCACCCCCCCCTCTCTCTGCCAGGGCCCCCCCTCGCTCCCCGCCCCTCCACTCCCCCCTCCCCAGCTCAAGGGGCCAGATGGCCTACTCCTGTTCCTAGTACTTATGTTCTTATGTACAGAGGCTCAGCTACCTGTCCTTACACCAATCTGAGGACCCTACCTGCTGCACGAAGATGGCCATCGATCCTGTACGCCTGAAAGCCAAGCTGCGTTCCTTAATGACTATCACCTTGTGGCTCCATTATTATGAAAGTTTTGAAAGATTATTCATGGCACGGATCAACTCTGGCTTCCTAGATTGCCTGGATCCACTACAGTTCACCTATCACTGCAACAGGTCCACAGCAGATGCCATCTCCCTGACCCTGCACTCAACCCTGGAACACCTGGATAAAGACACCTATGTCAGACTCTTATTCATAGACCAACAGCTCAGCCTTCAACACCATTACTCCAACAAAACTCAAAGGACAAAGAACAAAGAATGAACAAAGAACTTACAGCACAGGAACAGGCCCTTCAGCCCCTCCAAGCCTGCACCGACCATGCTGCCCGACTGAACTAAAACTCCCTACCCTTCCAGGAATCATATCCCTCGATTCACATCTTATTCATGTATTTGTCCAGACGCCCTTTAAATGTCACGATCATATCTGCTTCCACTACCTCCACCGCCAGCGGGTTCCAGGCACCCACCACCCTCTGTGTAAAAAACTTGCCTTGTACGTCTCCTTTAAACCTTGCCCCTCGCACCTTAAACCTGTGCCCCGAGTAATTGACTCTTCCACCCTGGGAAAAAGCTTCTGACGATCCACTCTGTTCATGCCTCTCATAATCTTGTAGATTTCTATCAGGTCTCCCCTCAACCTCCTTCGTTCCAGTGAGAACAAACCAAGTTTCTCCAACCTCTCCTCATAGCTAATGCCCTCCATACCAGGCAACATCCTGGTAAATCTTTTCTGTACCCTCTCCAAAGCCTCCACATCCTTCTGGTAGTGTGGCGACCAGAATTGAACACTATATTCCAAGTGCGGCCTAACTAAGGTTGTATAAAGCTGCAACATGACTTGCCAATTTTTAAACTCAATACCCCGGCCGATGAAGGCAAGCATGCCGTATGCCTTCTTGACTACCTTCTCCACCTGCCGTTGCCACTTTCAGTGATCTGTGTATCTGTACACCCAGATCCCTCTGCCTATCAATACTCTTAAGGGTTCTGCCATTTACTGCATATTTCCTATTTGTATTAGACCTTCCAAAATGCATTACCTCACATTTGTCCGGATTAAACTCCATCTGCCATCTCTCCGCCCAAGACTCCAACTGATCTATATCCTGCTGTATCCTCTGATGGTCCTCATCGCTATCCACAAATCCACCAACCTTTGTGTCGTCTCAATCCAGTTACATTTTCCTCCAAATCATTTATATATATTACAAACAGCAAAGGTTCCAGCACTGATCCCTGAGGAACTCTACTTGTCACAGCCCTCCATTCAGAAACGCACCCTTCCACCCTACCCTCTGTCTTCTTTGACCGAACCAGTTCTGTATCCACCTTGCCAGCTCACCTCTAATCCCATGCGACTTCACCCTCTGCACCAGTCTGCCATGAGGGACCTTGTCAAAGGCCTTACTGAAGTCCATGTAGACAACATCCAGTGCCCTACAACTCATCGCCAGACTCCGTGGCCTGGAGCTTGACTCCAACCCACCGAGGTGCAAAATACCAATTCAATTCTTTGACTTCAGGACATGCCCCTGTCTACATCAACAGGGATGAAGTGAAAATGGTTGAGAACTTTAAGTTTCTAGGTGTCCAGATCACCAACAAAATTGTTCTGGTCCCCCCATGCCAACATTATAGTTAAAAAAGCCCACCAACGCCTCTACTTTCTCAAAAGACTAAGGGAAATTGGGCATGTCAGCTATGACTCTCACCAACTTTTACAGATGCACCATAGAAAGCATTCTTTCTGGTTGTATCACAGTTTTGGTATGGCTCCTGCTCTGTCCAAGACTGCAAGGAACTACAAAAGGTCGTGAATGTAGCCCAATCCATCACGCAAGTGAGGCTCCCATCCATTGACTCTGTCTACACTTGCCGCTGCCTCAGCAAAGCAACCAGCATAATTAAGGACCCCACACACTCTGGAATTCTCTCTTCACCTTCCGTCGGGAAAAAGATACAAAAGTCTGAGGTCACGTACCAACCGACTCAAGGACAGCTTCTTCCCTGCTGCCATCAGACTTTTGAATGGGCGTAGCTTGCCTTAAGTTGATCTTTCTCCACACCCTCACTATGACAGTAACACTACATTCTGCACTCTCCATTCCTTCTCTATGAACGGTATGCTTTGTCTGTATAGTGCGCAAGAAACAATACTTTTCATTGTATACTAATACATGTGACAATAATAAATCAAATCAAATCAAAATGTACCGCCCTGGTCCCCCTCTCTCACGTACCGCCCTGGTCTCCCTCTCTCACGTACCGCCCTGGTCCCCCTCTCTCAGGTACCGCCCTGGTCCCCCCTCTCTGACGTACCGCCCTGGTCCCCCTCTCTCACGTACCGCCCTGGTCCCCCTCTCTCACGTACCGCCCTGGTCTCCCTCTCTGACGTACCGCCCTGGTCCCCCTCCCTCAGGTACCGCCCTGGTCTCCCTCTCTGACGTACCGCCCTGGTCTCCCTCTGTCACGTACCGCCCTGGTCCCCCTCTCTGACGTACCGCCCTGGTCTCCCTCTCTCACGTACCGCCCTGGTCCCCCTCTCTCACGTACCGCCCTGGTCTCCCTCTCTCACGTTACCGCCCTGGTCTCCCTCTCTCACGTACCGCCCTGGTCTCCCTCTCTGACGTACCGTCCTGGTCTCCCTCTCTCACGTACCGCCCTGCTCCCCCTCTCTCACGTACCGTCCTGGTCTCCCTCTCTCACGTACCGCCCTGGTCTCCCTCTCTCACGTACCGCCCTGGCCTCCCTCTCTCACGTACCGCCCTGGTCCCCCTCTCTCACGTACCGCCCTGGTCTCCCTCTCTCACGTACCGCCCTGGTCTCCCTCTCTCACGTACCGCCCTGGTCTCCCTCTCTGACGTACCGCCCTGGTCCCCCTCTCTCACGTACCGCCCTGGGCCCCCTCGCTCACGCACCGCCCTGGTCCCCCTCTCTCACGTACCGCCCTGGTCTCCCTCTCTCACGTACCGCCCTGGTCCCCCTCTCTCACGTACCGCCCTCGTCCCCCTCTCTGACGTACCGCGCTGGTCCCCCTCTCTCACGTACCGCCCTGGTCCCTCTCTCACGTACCGCCCTGGTCTCCCTCTCCGACGTACCGCCCTGGTCTCCCTCTCTGACGTACCGCCTTGGTCCCCCTCTCTCACGTACCGCCCTGGTCCCCCTCTCTCACGTACCGCCCTGGTCTCCCTCTCTCACGTACCGCCCTGGTCCCCCTCTCTCACGTACCGCCCTGGTCTCCCTCTCTCACGTACCGCCCTGGTCTCCCTCTCTCACGTACCGCCTGGTCCCCCTCTCTCACGTACCGCCCTGGTCCCCCTCTCTCACGTACCGCCCTGGTCTCCCTCTCTCACGTACCGCCCTGGTCCCCCTCTCTGACGTACCGCCCTGGTCCCCCTCTCTCACGTACCGCCCTGGTCTCCCTCTCTGACGTACCACCCTGGTCTCCCTCTCTCACGTACCGCCCTGGTCCCCCTCTCTCACGTACCGTCCTGGTCTCCCTCTCTCACGTACCGCCCTGGTCTCCCTCTCTCACGTACCGCCCTGGTCCCCCTCTCTCACGTACCGCCCTGGTCCCCCTCTCTCACGTACCGCCCTGGTCCCCCTCTCTCACGTACCGCCCTGGTCCCCCTCTCTGACGTACCGCCCTGGTCTCCCTCTCTCACGTACCGCCCTGGTCTCCCTCTCTCACGTACCGCCCTGGTCCCCCTCTCTCACGTACCGCCCTGGTCTCCCTCTCTCACGTACCGCCCTGGTCCCCCTCTCTCACGTACCGCCCTGGTCTCCCTCTCTCACGTACCGCCCTGGTCTCCCTCTCTCACGTACCGCCCTGGTCTCCCTCTCTCACGTACCGCCCTGGTCCCCCTCTCTCACGTATCGTCCTGGTCCCCTCTCTGACGTACCGCCCTGGTCCCCCTCTCTCACGTACCGCCCTGATCCCCCTCTCTCACGTACCGCCCTGGTCCTCCTCTCTCACGTACCGCCCTGGTCCTCCTCTTCTCACGTACCGCCCTGGTCTCCCTCTCTCACGTACCGCCCTGGTCCCCCTCTCTCACGTACCGCCCTGGTCTCCCTCTCTCACGTACCGCCCTGGTCTCCCTCTCTCACGTACCGCCCTGGTCCCCCTCTCTCACGTACCGCCCTGGTCCCCCTCTCTCACGTACCGCCCTGGTCCCCCTCTCTCACGTACCGCCCTGGTCCCCCTCTCTGACGTACCGCCCTGGTCCTCCTCTCTCACGTACCGCCCTGATCCCCCTCTCTGACGTACCGCCCTGGTCCCTCTCTCTGACGTACCGCCCTGGTCCCTCTCTCTCACGTACCGCCCTGGTCCCCCTCTCTCACGTACCGCCCTGGTCCCTCTCTCTGACGTACCGCCCTGGTCCCCCTCTCTCACGTACCGCCCTGGTCCCTCTCTCTCACGTACCGCCCTGGTCCCTCTCTCTCACGTACCGCCCTGGTCCCCCTCTCTCACGTACCGCCCTGGTCCCCCTCTCTGACGTACCGCCCTGGTCCCCCTCTCTCACGTACCGCCCTGGTTTCCCTCTCTCAGGTACCGCCCTGGTCTCCCTCTCTCACGTACCGCCCTGGTCCCCCTCTCTCACGTACCGCCCTGGTCCCCCTCTCTCACGTACCGCCCTGGTCCCCCTCTCTCACGTACCGCCCTGGTCCCTCTCTCACGTACCGCCCTGGTCTCCCTCTCTCACGTACCGCCCTGGTCCCTCTCTCTCACGTACCGCCCTGGTCTCCCTCTCCGACGTACCGCCCTGGTCTCCCTCTCTGACGTACCGCCTTGGTCCCCCTCTCTCACGTACCGCCCTGGTCCCCCTCTCTCACGTACCGCCCTGGTCTCCCTCTCTCACGTACCGCCCTGGTCCCCCTCTCTCACGTACCGCCCTGGTCTCCCTCTCTCACGTACCGCCCTGGTCTCCCTCTCTCACGTACCGCCCTGGTCCCCCTCTCTCACGTACCGCCCTGGTCCCCCTCTCTCACGTACCGCCCTGGTCTCCCTCTCTCACGTACCGCCCTGGTCCCCCTCTCTGACGTACCGCCCTGGTCCCCCTCTCTCACGTACCGCCCTGGTCTCCCTCTCTGACGTACCACCCTGGTCTCCCTCTCTCACGTACCGCCCTGGTCCCCCTCTCTCACGTACCGTCCTGGTCTCCCTCTCTCACGTACCGCCCTGGTCTCCCTCTCTCACGTACCGCCCTGGTCCCCCTCTCTCACGTACCGCCCTGGTCCCCCTCTCTCACGTACCGCCCTGGTCCCCCTCTCTCACGTACCGCCCTGGTCCCCCTCTCTGACGTACCGCCCTGGTCTCCCTCTCTCACGTACCGCCCTGGTCTCCCTCTCTCACGTACCGCCCTGGTCCCCCTCTCTCACGTACCGCCCTGGTCTCCCTCTCTCACGTACCGCCCTGGTCCCCCTCTCTCACGTACCGCCCTGGTCTCCCTCTCTCACGTACCGCCCTGGTCTCCCTCTCTCACGTACCGCCCTGGTCTCCCTCTCTCACGTACCGCCCTGGTCCCCCTCTCTCACGTATCGTCCTGGTCCCCCTCTCTGACGTACCGCCCTGGTCCCCCTCTCTCACGTACCGCCCTGATCCCCCTCTCTCACGTACCGCCCTGGTCCTCCTCTCTCACGTACCGCCCTGGTCCTCCTCTCTCACGTACCGCCCTGGTCTCCCTCTCTCACGTACCGCCCTGGTCCCCCTCTCTCACGTACCGCCCTGGTCTCCCTCTCTCACGTACCGCCCTGGTCTCCCTCTCTCACGTACCGCCCTGGTCCCCCCTCTCTCATGTACCGCCCTGGTCCCCCTCTCTCACGTACCGCCCTGGTCCCCCTCTCTCACGTACCGCCCTGGTCCCCCTCTCTGACGTACCGCCCTGGTCCTCCTCTCTCACGTACCGCCCTGATCCCCCTCTCTGACGTACCGCCCTGGTCCCTCTCTCTGACGTACCGCCCTGGTCCCTCTCTCTCACGTACCGCCCTGGTCCCCCTCTCTCACGTACCGCCCTGGTCCCTCTCTCTGACGTACCGCCCTGGTCCCCCTCTCTCACGTACCGCCCTGGTCCCTCTCTCTCACGTACCGCCCTGGTCCCTCTCTCTCACGTACCGCCCTGGTCCCCCCTCTCTCACGTACCGCCCCTGGTCCCCCTCTCTGACGTACCGCCCTGGTCCCCCTCTCTCACGTACCGCCCTGGTTTCCCTCTCTCAGGTACCGCCCTGGTCTCCCTCTCTCACGTACCGCCCTGGTCCCCCTCTCTCACGTACCGCCCTGGTCCCCCTCTCTCACGTACCGCCCTGGTCCCCCTCTCTCACGTACCGCCCTGGTCCCTCTCTCACGTACCGCCCTGGTCTCCCTCTCTCACGTACCGCCCTGGTCCCTCTCTCACGTACCGCCCTGGTCTCCCTCTCTCACGTACCGCCCTGGTCCCTCTCTCACGTACCGCCCTGGTCCCCCTCTCTCACGTACCGCCCTGGTTTCCCCCTCTCAGGTACCGCCCTGGTCTCCTCTCTCACGTACCGCCCTGGTCTCCCTCTCTCACGTACCGCCCTGGTCCCTCTCTCACGTACCGCCCTGGTCCCCCTCTCTCACGTACCGCCCTGGTCCCTCTCTCACGTACCGCCCTGGTCTCCCTCTCTCACGTACCGCCCTGTCCCTCTCACACGTACCGCCCTGGTCTCCCTCTCTCACGTACCGCCCTGGTCCCTCTCTCACGTACCGCCCTGGTCCCCCTCTCTCACGTACCGCCCTGGTCCCTCTCTCACGTACCGCCCTGGTCCCCCTCTCTCCGTACCGCCCTGGTCCCTCTCTCACGTACCGCCCTGGTCCCCCTCTCTCACGTACCGCCCTGGTCCCCCTCTCTGACGTACCGCCCTGGTCCCCCTCTCTCACGTACCGCCCTGGTCCCCCTCTCTCACGTACCACCCTGGTCCCCCTCTCCCACGTACCGCCCTGGTCCCCCCTCTCTCACGTACCGCCCTGGTCTCCCTCTCTCACGTACCGTCCTGGTCCCCCTCTCTCACGTACCGCCCTGGTCTCCCTCTCTCAGGTACCGCCCTGGTCTCCCTCTCTCACGTACCGCCCTGGTCCCTCTCTCACGTACCGCCCTGGTCTCCCTCCCTCACGTACCGCCCTGGTCTCCCTCTCTCACGTACCGCCCTGGTCCCCCTCACTCACGTACCGCCCTGGTCTCCCTCCCTCACGTACCGCCCTGGTCCCCTCTCTCACGTACCGCCCTGGTCTCCCTCACTGACGTACCGCCCTGGTCCCCCTCTCTCACGTACCGCCCTGGTCTCCCTCTCTCACGTACCGCCCTGGTCTCCTCTCTCACGTACCGCCCTGGTCCCCCTCTCTCACGTACCGCCCTGGTCCCCTCTCTCACGTACCGCCCTGGTCTCCCTCCCTCACGTACCGCCCTGGTCCCCCTCTCTGACGTACCGCCCTGGTCCCCCTCTCTCACGTACCGCCCTGGTCTCCTCTCTCACGTACCGCCCTGGTCTCCCTCACTGACGTACCGCCCTGGTCTCCCTCTCTCCACGTACCGCCCTGGTCCCCCTCTCTCACGTACCGCCCTGGTCTCCCTCTCTCACGTACCGCCCTGGTCCCCCTCTCTCGCGTACCGCCCTGGTCTCCCTCTCTCACGTACCGCCCTGGTCTCCCTCTCTCACGTACCGCCCTGGTCCCCCTCTCTCTCCACGTACCGCCCTGGTCCCCCTCTCTCACGTACCGCCCTGGTCTCCCTCTCTCACGTACCGCCCTGGTCTCCCTCCCTCACGTACCGCCCTGGTCCCCCTCTCTCACGTACCGCCCTGGTCTCCCTCTCTGACGTACCGCCCTGGTCTCCCTCTCTCATGTACCGCCCTGGTCTCCCTCTCTCACGTACCGCCCTGGTCTCCCTCTCTCACGTACCGCCCTGGTCTCCCTCTCTGACGTACCGCCCTGGTCTCCCTCTCTGACGTACCGCCCTGGTCTCCCTCTCTGACGTTACCGCCCTGGTCTCCCTCTCTGACGTACCGTCCTGGTCTCCCTCTCTGACGTACCGCCCTGGTCTCCCTCTCTGGACGTACCGCCCTGGTCTCCCTCTCTGACGTACCGTCCTGGTCTCCCTCTCTCACGTACCGCCCTGGTCTCCTCTCTCACGTACCGCCCTGGTCTCCCTCTCTGACGTACCGCCCTGGTCCCCCTCTCTGACGTACCGCCCTGGTCTCCCTCTCTGACGTACCGCCCTGGTCTCCCTCTCTGACGTACCGCCCTGGTCTCCCTCTCTGACGTACCGTCCTGGTCTCCCTCTCTGACGTACCGCCCTGGTCTCCCTCTCTGACGTACCGCCCTGGTCTCCCTCTCTGACGTACCGCCCTGGTCCCCCTCTCTGACGTACCGCCCTGGTCCCCCTCTCTGACGTACCGCCCTGGTCTCCCTCTCTGACGTACCGCCCTGGTCTCCCTCTCTGACGTACCGCCCTGGTCCCCCTCTCTGACGTACCGCCCTGGTCCCCCTCTCTGACGTACCGCCCTGGTCTCCCTCTCTGACGTACCGCCCTGGTCTCCCTCTCTGACGTACCGTCCTGGTCTCCCTCTCTCACGTACCGCCCTGGTCTCCCTCTCTCACGTACCGCCCTGGTCCCCCTCTCTCACGTACCGCCCTGGTCCCCCTCTCTCACGTACCGCCCTGGTCTCCCTCTCTCACGTACCGCCCTGGTCTCCCTCCCTCACGTACCGCCCTGGTCCCCCTCTCTCACGTACCGCCCTGGTCTCCCTCTCTGACGTACCGCCCTGGTCTCCCTCTCTCATGTACCGCCCTGGTCCCCTCTCTCACGTACCGCCCTGGTCTCCCTCTCTCACGTACCGCCCTGGTCTCCCTCTCTGACGTACCGCCCTGGTCTCCCTCTCTGACGTACCGCCCTGGTCTCCCTCTCTGACGTACCGTCCTGGTCTCCCTCTCTGACGTACCGCCCTGGTCTCCCTCTCTGACGTACCGCCCTGGTCTCCCTCTCTGACGTACCGTCCTGGTCTCCCTCTCTCACGTACCGCCCTGGTCTCCCTCTCTCACGTAACCGCCCTGGTCTCCCTCTCTGACGTACCGCCCTGGTCCCCCTCTCTGACGTACCGCCCTGGTCTCCCTCTCTGACGTACCGCCTGGTCTCCCTCTCTGACGTACCGCCCTGGTCTCCCTCTCTGACGTACCGTCCTGGTCTCCCTCTCTGACGTACCGCCCTGGTCTCCCTCTCTGACGTACCGCCCTGGTCCTCCCTCTCTGACGTACCGCCCTGGTCCCCCTCTCTGACGTACCGCCCTGGTCCCCCTCTCTGACGTACCGCCCTGGTCTCCCTCTCTGACGTACCGCCCTGGTCTCCCTCTCTGACGTACCGTCCTGGTCTCCCTCTCTCACGTACCGCCCTGGTCTCCCTCTCTGACGTACCGCCCTGGTCTCCCTCTCTCACGTACCGCCCTGGTCTCCCTCTCTGACGTACCGCCCTGGTCTCCCTCTCTGACGTACCGCCCTGGTCCCTCTCTGACCTACCGCCCTGGTCCCCCTCTCTGACGTACCGCCCTGGTCTCCCTCTCTCACGTACCGCCCTGGTCCCCCTCTCTCACGTACCGCCCTGGTCCCCCTCTCTCACGTACCGCCCTGGTCCCCCTCTCTCACGTACCGCCCTGGTCTCCCTCGCTCACGTACCGCCCTGGTCCCCCTCTCTCACGTACCGCCCTGGTCCCCCTCTCTCACGTACCGCCCTGGTCTCCCTCGCTCACGTACCGCCCTGGTCCCCCTCTCTCACGTACCGCCCTGGTCCCCCTCGCTCACGTACCGCCCTGGTCCCCCTCTCTCACGTACCGACCTGGTCCCCTCTCTCACGTACCGCCCTGGTCCCTCTCTGACGTACCGCCCTGGTCCCTCTCTCACGTACCGCCCTGGTCCCTCTCTGACGTACCGCCCTGGTCCCTCTCTGACGTACCGCCCTGGTCCCCCTCTCTCACGTACCGACCTGGTCCCCCTCTCTGACGTACCGCCCTGGTCCCCCTCTCTCACGTACCGCCCTGGTCCCCCTCTCTCACGTACCGCCCTGGTCCCCCTCTCTCACGTACCGCCCTGGTCCCCTCTCTCACGTACCGTCCTGGTCCCCCTCTCTCACGTACCGTCCTGGTCTCCCTCTCTCACGTACCGCCCTGGTCTCCCTCTCTCACGTACCGCCCTGGTCTCCCTCTCTCACGTACCGCCCTGGTCTCCCTCTCTCACGTACCGCCCTGGTCCCTCTCTCACGTACCGCCCTGGTCCCCCTCTCTCACGTACCGCCCTGGTCCCTCTCTGACGTACCGCCCTGGTCCCTCTCTGACCTACCGCCCTGGTCCCTCTCTCACGTACCGCCCTGGTCCCCCTCTCTCACGTACCGCCCTGGTCCCCCTCTCTCACGTACCGCCCTGGTCCCCCTCTCTCACGTACCGCCCTGGTCCCCCTCTCTCACGTACCGCCCTGGTCCCCCTCTCTCACGTACCGCCCTGGTCCCCCTCTCTCACGTACCGCCCTGGTCCCCCTCTCTCACGTACCGCCCTGGTCTCCCTCTCTCGCGTACCGCCCTGGTCCCCCTCTCTCACGTACCGCCCTGGTCTCCCTCTCTCACGTACCGTCCTGGTCTCCCTCTCTCACGTACCGCCCTGGTCTCCCTCTCTCACGTACCGCCCTGGTCCCCCTCTCTCACGTACCGTCCTGGTCTCCCTCTCTCACGTACAGCCCTGGTCCTCCTCTCCGACGTACCGCCCTGGTCTCCCTCTCCGACGTACCGCCCTGGTCTCCCTCTCTCACGTACCGCCCTGGTCCCCCTCTCTCTCACGTACCGTCCTGGTCTCCCTCTCTCACGTACCGCCCTGGTCCCCCTCTCTCACGTACAGCCCTGGTCCTCCTCTCCGACGTACCGCCCTGGTCTCCCTCTCTGACGTACCGTCCTGGTCTCCCTCTCTCACGTACCGCCCTGGTCTCCCTCTCTGACGTACCGCCCTGGTCCCCCTCTCTGACGTACCGCCCTGGTCTCCCTCTCTCACGTACCGCCCTGGTCTCCCTCTCTCACGTACCGCCCTGGTCTCCCTCTCTCACGTACCGTCCTGGTCTCCCTCTCTCACGTACCGCCCTGGTCTCCCTCTCTCACGTACCGCCCCTGGTCTCCCTCTCTGACGTACCGCCCTGGTCTCCCTCTCTCACGTACCGTCCTGGTCCCCCTCTCTCACGTACCGCCCTGGTCCCCCTATCTCACGTACCGCCCTGGTCTCCCTCTCTCACGTACCGTCCTGGTCCCCCTCTCTGACATACCGCCCTGGTCCCCCTCTCTCACGTACCGCCCTGGTCTCCCTCTCTCACGTACCGCCCTGGTCTCCCTCTCTCACGTACCGCCCTGGTCTCCCTCTCTCACGTACCGCCCTGGTCCCCCTCTCTCACGTACCGCCCTGGTCTCCCTCTCTCACGTACCGCCCTGGTCTCCCTCTCTCACGTACCGCCCTGGTCTCCCTCTCTGACATACCGCCCTGGTCCCCCTCTCTCACGTACCGCCCTGGTCCCTCTCTCACGTACCGTCCTGGTCTCCCTCTCTCACGTACCGCCCTGGTCCCCCTCTCTCACGTACCGCCCTGGTCCACCTCTCTCACGTACAGCCCTGGTCCTCCTCTCTGACGTACCGCCCTGGTCTCCCTCTCTGACGTACCGCCCTGGTCCCCCTCTCTCACGTACAGCCCTGGTCCTCCCTCTCTGACGTACCGCCCCTGGTCCCCCTCTCTCACGTACCGCCCTGGTCTCCCTCTCTGACGTACCGCCCTGGTCCCCCTCTCTCACGTACCGCCCTGGTCCCTCTCTCACGTACCGCCCTGGTCCCTCTCTGACGTACCGCCCTGGTCCCTCTCTCACGTACCGCCCTGGTCCCTCTCTGACGTACCGCCCTGGTCCCTCTCTCACGTACCGCCCTGGTCCCTCTCTCACGTACCGCCCTGGTCCCCCTCTCTCACGTACCGCCCTGGTCCCCCTCTCTCACGTACCGCCCTGGTCCCTCTCTGACGTACCGCCCTGGTCCCTCTCTGACGTACCGCCCTGGTCTCCCTCTCTGACGTACCGCCCTGGTCTCCCTCTCTGACATACCGCCCTGGTCTCCCTCTCTCACGTACCGCCCTGGTCCCCCTCTCTCACGTACCGCCCTGGTCTCCCTCTCTCACGTACCGTCCTGGTCTCCCTCTCTCACGTACCGCCCTGGTCCCCCTCTCTCACGTACCGTCCTGGTCCCCCTCTCTCACGTACCGCCCTGGTCCCCCTCTCTGACGTACCGCCCTGGTCTCCCTCTCTGACGTACCGCCCTGGTCCCCCTCTCTGACGTACCGCCCTGGTCCCTCTCTCACGTACCGCCCTGGTCCCTCTCTCACGTACCGTCCTGGTCTCCCTCTCTCACGTACCGCCCTGGTCCCCCTCTCTCACGTACCGCCCTGGTCCCTCTCTGACGTACCGCCCTGGTCCCCCTCTCTCACGTACCGCCCTGGTCCCCCTCTCTCACGTACCGCCCTGGGCCCCCTCTCTCACGTACCGCCCTGGTCTCCCTCTCTCACGTACCGCCCTGGTCCCCCTCTCTGACGTACCGCCCTGGTCTCCCTCTCTGACGTACCACCCTGGTCTCCCTCTCTCACGTACCGCCCTGGTCCCCCTCTCTCACGTACCGTCCTGGTCTCCCTCTCTCACGTACCGCCCTGGTCCCCCTCTCTGACGTACCGCCCTGGTCCCCCTCTCTCACGTACCGCCCTGGTCCCCCTCTCTCACGTACCGCCCTGGTCCCCCTCTCTGACGTACCGCCCTGGTCTCCCTCTCTCACGTACCGCCCTGGTCTCCCTCTCTCACGTACCGCCCTGGTCCCCCTCTCTGACGTACCGCCCTGGTCCCCTCTCTCACGTACCGCCCTGGTCTCCCTCTCTGACGTACCACCCTGGTCTCCCTCTCTCACGTACCACCCTGGTCTCCCTCTCTCACGTACCGCCCTGGTCCCCCTCTCTCACGTACCGTCCTGGTCTCCCTCTCTCACGTACCGCCCTGGTCCCCCTCTCTGACGTACCGCCCTGGTCCCCCTCTCTCACGTACCGCCCTGGTCCCCCTCTCTCACGTACCGCCCTGGTCCCCCTCTCTGACGTACCGCCCTGGTCTCCCTCTCTCACGTACCGCCCTGGTCTCCCTCTCTCACGTACCGCCCTGGTCCCCCTCTCTCACGTACCGCCCTGGTCTCCCTCTCTCACGTACCGCCCTGGTCCCCCTCTCTCACGTACCGCCCTGGTCTCCCTCTCTCACGTACCGCCCTGGTCTCCCTCTCTCACGTACCGCCCTGGTCTCCCTCTCTCACGTACCGCCCTGGTCCCCTCTCTCACGTATCGTCCTGGTCCCCCTCTCTGACGTACCGCCCCTAGTCCCCCTCTCTCACGTACCGCCCTGATCCCCCTCTCTCACGTACCGCCCTGGTCCTCCTCTCTCACGTACCGCCCTGGTCCTCCTCTCTCACGTTCCGCCCTGGTCCTCCTCTCTCACGTACCGCCCTGGTCTCCCTCTCTCACGTACCGCCCTGGTCCCCCTCTCTCACGTACCGCCCTGGTCTCCCTCTCTCACGTACCGCCCTGGTCTCCCTCTCTCACGTACCGCCCTGGTCCCCCTCTCTCACGTACCGCCCTGGTCCCCCTCTCTCACGTACCGCCCTGGTCCCCCTCTCTGACGTACCGCCCTGGTCCTCCTCTCTCACGTACCGCCCTGATCCCCCTCTCTGACGTACCGCCCTGGTCCCTCTCTCTGACGTACCGCCCTGGTCCCTCTCTCTCACGTACCGCCCTGGTCCCCTCTCTCACGTACCGCCCTGGTCCCTCTCTCTGACGTACCGCCCTGGTCCCCCTCTCTCACGTACCGCCCTGGTCCCTCTCTCTCACGTACCGCCCTGGTCCCTCTCTCTCACGTACCGCCCTGGTCCCCTCTCTCACGTACCGCCCTGGTCCCCTCTCTGACGTACCGCCCTGGTCCCCCTCTCTCACGTACCGCCCTGGTTTCCCTCTCTCAGGTACCGCCCTGGTCTCCCTCTCTCACGTACCGCCCTGGTCCCCCTCTCTCACGTACCGCCCTGGTCCCCCTCTCTCACGTACCGCCCTGGTCCCCCTCTCTCACGTACCGCCCTGGTCCCTCTCTCACGTACCGCCCTGGTCTCCCTCTCTCACGTACCGCCCTGGTCCCTCTCTCACGTACCGCCCTGGTCTCCCTCTCTCACGTACCGCCCTGGTCCCTCTCTCACGTACCGCCCTGGTCCCCCTCTCTCACGTACCGCCCTGGTTTCCCTCTCTCAGGTACCGCCCTGGTCTCCCTCTCTCACGTACCGCCCTGGTCTCCCTCTCTCACGTACCGCCCTGGTCCCTCTCTCACGTACCGCCCTGGTCCCCCTCTCTCACGTACCGCCCTGGTCCCTCTCTCACGTACCGCCCTGGTCTCCCTCTCTCACGTACCGCCCTGGTCCCTCTCTCACGTACCGCCCTGGTCTCCCTCTCTCACGTACCGCCCTGGTCCCTCTCTCACGTACCGCCCTGGTCCCCCTCTCTCACGTACCGCCCTGGTCCCTCTCTCACGTACCGCCCTGGTCCCCCTCTCTCACGTACCGCCCTGGTCCCTCTCTCACGTACCGCCCTGGTCCCCCTCTCTCACGTACCGCCCTGGTCCCCCTCTCTGACGTACCGCCCTGGTCCCCCTCTCTCACGTACCGCCCTGGTCCCCCTCTCTCACGTACCACCCTGGTCCCCCTCTCTCACGTACCGCCCTGGTCCCCCTCTCTCACGTACCGCCCTGGTCTCCCTCTCTCACGTACCGTCCTGGTCCCCCTCTCTCACGTACCGCCCTGGTCTCCCTCTCTCAGGTACCGCCCTGGTCTCCCTCTCTCACGTACCGCCCTGGTCCCCTCTCTCACGTACCGCCCTGGTCTCCCTCCCTCACGTACCGCCCTGGTCTCCCTCTCTCACGTACCGCCCTGGTCCCCCTCTCTCACGTACCGCCCTGGTCTCCCTCCCTCACGTACCGCCCTGGTCCCCCTCTCTCACGTACCGCCCTGGTCTCCCTCACTGACGTACCGCCCTGGTCCCCCTCTCTCACGTACCGCCCTGGTCTCCCTCTCTCACGTACCGCCCTGGTCTCCCTCTCTCACGTACCGCCCTGGTCCCCCTCTCTCACGTACCGCCCTGGTCCCCCTCTCTCACGTACCGCCCTGGTCTCCCTCCCTCACGTACCGCCCTGGTCCCCCTCTCTGACGTACCGCCCTGGTCCCCCTCTCTCACGTACCGCCCTGGTCTCCCTCTCTCACGTACCGCCCTGGTCTCCCTCACTGACGTACCGCCCTGGTCCCCCTCTCTCACGTACCGCCCTGGTCTCCCTCTCTCACGTACCGCCCTGGTCTCCCTCCCTCACGTACCGCCCTGGTCTCCCTCTCTGACGTACCGCCCTGGTCTCCCTCTCTCATGTACCGCCCTGGTCTCCCTCTCTCACGTACCGCCCTGGTCTCCCTCTCTCACGTACCGCCCTGGTCTCCCTCTCTGACGTACCGCCCTGGTCTCCCTCTCTGACGTACCGCCCTGGTCTCCCTCTCTGACGTACCGCCCTGGTCTCCCTCTCTGACGTACCGCCCTGGTCTCCCTCTCTCACGTACCGCCCTGGTCTCCCTCTCTGACGTACCGCCCTGGTCTCCCTCTCTGACGTACCGCCCTGGTCCCTCTCTGACCTACCGCCCTGGTCCCCCTCTCTGACGTACCGCCCTGGTCTCCCTCTCTCACGTACCGCCCTGGTCCCCCTCTCTCACGTACCGCCCTGGTCCCCCTCTCTCACGTACCGCCCTGGTCCCCCTCTCTCACGTACCGCCCTGGTCTCCCTCGCTCACGTACCGCCCTGGTCCCCCTCTCTCACGTACCGCCCTGGTCCCCCTCTCTCACGTACCGCCCTGGTCTCCCTCGCTCACGTACCGCCCTGGTCCCCCTCTCTCACGTACCGCCCTGGTCCCCCTCGCTCACGTACCGCCCTGGTCCCCCTCTCTCACGTACCGACCTGGTCCCCCTCTCTCACGTACCGCCCTGGTCCCTCTCTGACGTACCGCCCTGGTCCCTCTCTCACGTACCGCCCTGGTCCCTCTCTGACGTACCGCCCTGGTCCCTCTCTGACGTACCGCCCTGGTCCCCCTCTCTCACGTACCGACCTGGTCCCCCTCTCTCACGTACCGACCTGGTCCCCCTCTCTGACGTACCGCCCTGGTCCCCCTCTCTCACGTACCGCCCTGGTCCCCCTCTCTCACGTACCGCCCTGGTCCCCCTCTCTCACGTACCGCCCTGGTCCCCCTCTCTCACGTACCGTCCTGGTCCCCCTCTCTCACGTACCGTCCTGGTCTCCCTCTCTCACGTACCGCCCTGGTCTCCCTCTCTCACGTACCGCCCTGGTCTCCCTCTCTCACGTACCGCCCTGGTCTCCCTCTCTCACGTACCGCCCTGGTCCCTCTCTCACGTACCGCCCTGGTCCCCCTCTCTCACGTACCGCCCTGGTCCCTCTCTGACGTACCGCCCTGGTCCCTCTCTGACGTACCGCCCTGGTCCCTCTCTGACGTACCGCCCTGGTCCCTCTCTCGCGTACCGCCCTGGTCCCCCTCTCTCACGTACCGCCCTGGTCTCCCTCTCTCACGTACCGTCCTGGTCTCCCTCTCTCACGTACCGCCCTGGTCTCCCTCTCTCACGTACCGCCCTGGTCCCCCTCTCTCACGTACCGTCCTGGTCTCCCTCTCTCACGTACAGCCCTGGTCCTCCTCTCCGACGTACCGCCCTGGTCTCCCTCTCCGACGTACCGCCCTGGTCTCCCTCTCTCACGTACCGCCCTGGTCCCCCTCTCTCACGTACCGTCCTGGTCTCCCTCTCTCACGTACCGCCCTGGTCCCCCTCTCTCACGTACAGCCCTGGTCCTCCTCTCCGACGTACCGCCCTGGTCTCCCTCTCTGACGTACCGTCCTGGTCTCCCTCTCTCACGTACCGCCCTGGTCTCCCTCTCTCACGTACCGCCCTGGTCTCCCTCTCTCACGTACCGCCCTGGTCCCCCTCTCTCACGTACCGCCCTGGTCTCCCTCTCTCACGTACCGTCCTGGTCTCCCTCTCTCACGTACCGCCCTGGTCTCCCTCTCTGACGTACCGCCCTGGTCTCCCTCTCTCACGTACCGTCCTGGTCCCCCTCTCTCACGTACCGCCCTGGTCCCCCTCTCTCACGTACCGCCCTGGTCTCCCTCTCTCACGTACCGTCCTGGTCTCTCTCTCTGACATACCGCCCTGGTCCCCCTCTCTCACGTACCGCCCTGGTCTCCCTCTCTCACGTACCGCCCTGGTCTCCCTCTCTCACGTACCGCCCTGGTCTCCCTCTCTCACGTACCGCCCTGGTCCCCCTCTCTCACGTACCGCCCTGGTCTCCCTCTCTCACGTACCGCCCTGGTCTCCCTCTCTCACGTACCGCCCTGGTCTCCCTCTCTGACATACCGCCCTGGTCCCCCTCTCTCACGTACCGCCCTGGTCCCTCTCTCACGTACCGTCCTGGTCTCCCTCTCTCACGTACCGCCCTGGTCCCCCTCTCTCACGTACCGCCCTGGTCCACCTCTCTCACGTACAGCCCTGGTCCTCCTCTCTGACGTACCGCCCTGGTCTCCCTCTCTGACGTACCGCCCTGGTCCCCCTCTCTCACGTACAGCCCTGGTCCTCCCTCTCTGACGTACCGCCCTGGTCCCCCTCTCTCACGTACCGCCCTGGTCTCCCTCTCTGACGTACCGCCCTGGTCCCCCTCTCTCACGTACCGCCCTGGTCCCTCTCTCACGTACCGCCCTGGTCCCTCTCTGACGTACCGCCCTGGTCCCTCTCTCACGTACCGCCCTGGTCCCTCTCTCACGTACCGCCCTGGTCCCTCTCTCACGTACCGCCCTGGTCCCCCTCTCTCACGTACCGCCCTGGTCCCTCTCTGACGTACCGCCCTGGTCCCTCTCTGACGTACCGCCCTGGTCTCCCTCTCTGACGTACCGCCCTGGTCTCCCTCTCTGACGTACCGCCCTGGTCTCCCTCTCTCACGTACCGCCCTGGTCCCCCTCTCTCACGTACCGCCCTGGTCTCCCTCTCTCACGTACCGTCCTGGTCTCCCTCTCTCACGTACCGCCCTGGTCCCCCTCTCTCACGTACCGCCCTGGTCCCTCTCTCACGTACCGCCCTGGTCCCTCTCTCACGTACCGCCCTGGTCCCTCTCTCACGTACCGCCCTGGTCCCCCTCTCTCACGTACCGCCCTGGTCCCTCTCTCACGTACCGCCCTGGTCCCCCTCTCTCACGTACCGCCCTGGTCCCTCTCTGACGTACCGCCCTGGTCCCTCTCTGACGTACCGCCCTGGTCTCCCTCTCTGACGTACCGCCCTGGTCTCCCTCTCTGACGTACCGCCCTGGTCTCCCTCTCTCACGTACCGCCCTGGTCCCCCTCTCTCACGTACCGCCCTGGTCTCCCTCTCTCACGTACCGCCCTGGTCCCCCTCTCTCACGTACCGCCCTGGTCCCCCTCTCTCACGTACCGCCCTGGTCCCTCTCTCACGTACCGCCCTGGTCCCCCTCTCTGACGTACCGCCCTGGTCTCCCTCTCTGACGTACCGCCCTGGTCCCCCTCTCTGACGTACCGCCCTGGTCCCTCTCTCACGTACCGCCCTGGTCCCTCTCTCACGTACCGTCCTGGTCTCCCTCTCTCACGTACCGCCCTGGTCCCCCTCTCTCACGTACCGCCCTGGTCCCTCTCTGACGTACCGCCCTGGTCCCCCTCTCTCACGTACCGCCCTGGTCCCCCTCTCTCACGTACCGCCCTGGGCCCCCTCTCTCACGTACCGCCCTGGTCTCCCTCTCTCACGTACCGCCCTGGTCCCCCTCTCTCACGTACCGCCCTGGTCCCCCTCTCTCACGTACCGCCCTGGTCCCCCTCTCTCACGTACCGCCCTGGTCCCTCTCTCACGTACCGTCCTGGTCTCCCTCTCTCACGTACCGCCCTGGTCCCCCTCTCTCACGTACCGCCCTGGTCCCTCTCTGACGTACCGCCCTGGTCCCCCTCTCTCACGTACCGCCCTGGTCCCCCTCTCTCACGTACCGCCCTGGGCCCCCTCTCTCACGTACCGCCCTGGGCCCCCTCTCTCACGTACCGCCCTGGTCTCCCTCTCTCACGTACCGCCCTGGTCTCCCTCTCTCACGTACCGCCCTGGTCTCCCTCTCTCACGTACCGTCCTGGTCTCCCTCTCTCACGTACCGCCCTGGTCTCCCTCTCTCACGTACCGCCCTGGTCCCCCTCTCTCACGTACCGCCCTGGTCTCCCTCTCTCACGTACCGCCCTGGTCTCCCTCTCTCACGTACCGCCCTGGTCCCCCTCTCTCACGTACAGCCCTGGTCCCCCTCTCTCACGTACCGCCCTGGTCTCCCTCTCTCACGTACCGCCCTGGTCCCCCTCTCTCACGTACCGCCCTGGTCCCTCTCTCACGTACCGCCCTGGTCCCCCTCTCTCACGTACCGCCCTGGTCTCCCTCTCTCACGTACTGCCCTGGTCCCCCTCTCTTACGTACCGCCCTGGTCTCCCTCTCTGACGTACCGCCCTGGTCCCCCTCTCTCACGTACTGCCCTGGTCCCCCTCTCTTACGTACCGCCCTGGTCTCCCTCTCTGACGTACCGCCCTGGTCTCCCTCTCTCACGTACCGCCCTGGTCTCCCTCTCTGACGTACCGCCCTGGTCTCCCTCTCTGACGTACCGCCCTGGTCTCCCTCTCTGACGTACCGCCCTGGTCTCCCTCTCTCACGTACCGCCCTGGTCTCCCTCTCTGACGTACCGCCCTGGTCTCCCTCTCTGACGTACCGCCCTGGTCTCCCTCTCTGACGTACCGCCCTGGTCCCCCTCTCTCACGTACTGCCCTGGTCCCCCTCTCTTACGTACCGCCCTGGTCTCCCTCTCTCACGTACCGCCCTGGTCTCCCTCTCTCACGTACCGCCCTGGTCTCCCTCTCTCACGTACCGTCCTGGTCTCCCTCTCTGACGTACCGCCCTGGTCCCCCTCTCTGACGTACCGCCCTGGTCCCCCTCTCTCACGTACCGCCCTGGTCTCCCTCTCTGACGTACCGCCCTGGTCCCCCTCTCTGACGTACCGCCCTGGTCTCCCTCTCTCACGTACCGCCCTGGTCCCCCTCTCTCACGTACCGCCCTGGTCCCCCTCTCTGACGTACCGCCCTGGTCTCCCTCTCTCACGTACCGCCCTGGTCCCCCTCTCTGACGTACCGCCCTGGTCTCCCTCTCTCACGTACCGCCCTGGTCCCCCTCTCTCACGTACCGCCCTGGTCCCCCTCTCTGACGTACCGCCCTGGTCTCCCTCTCTCACGTACCGCCCTGGTCCCCCTCTCTCGCGTACCGCCCTGGTCTCCCTCTCTGACGTACCGCCCTGGTCTCCCTCTCTGACGTACCACCCTGGTCCCCCTCTCTGACGTACCACCCTGGTCCCCCTCTCTGACGTACCGCCCTGGTCCCCCTCTCTGACGTACCGCCCTGGTCTCCCTCTCACGTACCGCCCTGGTCCCCCTCTCTTACGTACCACCCTGGTCCCCCTCTCTGACGTACCACCCTGGTCCCCCTCTCTGACGTACCGCCCTGGTCTCCCTCTCTGACGTACCGCCCTGGTCCCCCTCTCTGACGTACCACCCTGGTCCCCCTCTCTGACGTACCACCCTGGTCCCCCTCTCTGACGTACCACCCTGGTCCCCCTCTCTGACGTACCGCCCTGGTCTCCCTCTCTCACGTACCGCCCTGGTCTCCCTCTCACGTACCGCCCTGGTCCCCCTCTCTTACGTACCACCCTGGTCCCCCTCTCTGACGTACCACCCTGGTCCCCCTCTCTCACGTACCGCCCTGGTCCCCCTCTCTTACGTACCACCCTGGTCTCCCTCTCTGACGTACCACCCTGGTCCCCCTCTCTGACCTACCGCCCTGGTCCCCCTCTCTCACGTACCGCCCTGGTCCCCCTCTCTTACGTACCACCCTGGTCCCCCTCTCTGACGTACCACCCTGGTCCCCCTCTCTGACCTACCGCCCTGGTCCCCCTCTCTCACGTACCGCCCTGGTCTCCCTCTCTCACGTACCGCCCTGGTCTCCCTCTCTCACGTACCGCCCTGGTCCCCCTCTCTCACGTACCGCCCGGGTCCCCCTCTCTCACGTACCGCCCTGGTCTCCCTCTCTCACGTACCGCCCTGGTCTCCCTCTCTCACGTACCGCCCTGGTCCCCCTCTCTCATGTACCGCCCTGGTCCCCCTCTCTCACGTACCGCCCTGGTCCCCCTCTCTCACGTACCGCCCTGGTCCCCCTCTCTCACGTACCGCCCTGGTCTCCCTCTCTCACGTACCGCCCTGGTCTCCCTCTCTCACGTACCGCCCTGGTCCCCCTCTCTCACGTACCGCCCTGGTCCCCCTCTCTCACGTACCGCCCTGGTCTCCCTCTCTCACGTACCGCCCTGGTCCCTCTCTCACGTACCGTCCTGGTCTCCCTCTCTCACGTACCGCCCTGGTCCTCCTCTCTCACGTACCGTCCTGGTCTCCCTCTCTCACGTACCGCCCTGGTCCTCCTCTCTCACGTACCACCCTGGTCCCCCTCTCACGTACAGTCCTGGTCTCCCTCTCTCACGTACCGCCCTGGTCCCTCTCTCACGTACCGCCCTGGTCCCCCTCTCTGACGTACCGCCCTGGTCTCCCTCTCTCACGTACCGCCCTGGTCCCCCTCTCTCACGTACCCCCCTGGTCCCCCTCTCTCGCGTACCGCCCTGGTCCCCCTCTCTTACGTACCGCCCTGGTCCTCCTCTCTCACGTACCGCACTTGTCTCCCTCTCTCACGTACCGCCCTGGTCTCCCTCTCTCACGTACCGCCCTGGTCTCCCTCTCTCACGTACCGCCCTGGTCTCCCTCTCTCACGTACCGCACTGGTCTCCCTCTCTCACGTACCGCCCTGGTCCCTCTCTCACGTACCGCCTTGGTCCCCCTCTCTCACGTACCGCCCTGGTCCCCCTCTCTCACGTACCGCCCTGGTCCCTCTCTCACGTACCGCCCTGGTCTCCCTCTCTCACGTACCGCCCTGGTCCCCCTCTCTCACGTACCGCCCTGGTCCCTCTCTCACGTACCGCCCTGGTCCCCCTCTCTCACGTACCGCCCTGGTCCCTCTCTGACGGACCGCCCTGGTCCCCCTCTCTCACGTACCGCCCTGGTCTCCCTCTCTCACGTACCACCCTGGTCCCCCTCTCTCACGTACCGCCCTGGTCCCCCTCTCTCACGTACCGCCCTGGTCCCCCTCTCTCACGTACCGCCCTGGTCTCCCTCTCTCACGTACCGCCCTGGTCCCCCTCTCTCACGTACCGCCCTGGTCTCCCTCTCTCACGTACCACCCTGGTCCCCCTCTCTCACGTACCGCCCTGGTCCCCCTCTCTCACGTACCGCCCTGGTCCCCCTCTCTCACGTACCGCCCTGGTCCCCCTCTCTCACGTACCGCCCTAGACTCCAGTTTCCTAATGCGAGTGTTTGCTGTTCTCTGTAGAGTTCGGAGTCTTTCCTGGAGAAGTCGGCGCTCGCGATGCAGCATCACAGCTCCATCCACAATCTGAGAATCCAAACGTTGGGTGAAAACTCAGCTCTCACTGTAAATTATTCATAAAATCAACACCAGAAATAAGCCACATCACGCAGCTCAGTGCCATGTGTGCTGAGGGTTAGTACTGAGGGGACGCTGCGTGGTCAGAGGGTCAGTACTGAGGGGACGCTGCGTGGTCAGAGGGTCAGTACTGAGGGGACGCTGCGTGGTCAGAGGGTCAGTACTGAGGGGACGCTGCGTGGTCAGAGGGTCAGTACTGAGGGGACGCTGCGTGGTCAGAGGGTCAGTACTGAGGGGACGCTGCGTGGTCAGAGGGTCAGTACTGAGGCAGTGCCGCACTGTCAGAGGGTCAGTACTGAGGGAATGCCACACTGTCAGAGGGTCAGTACTGAGGGAGTGCTGCACTGTCAGAAGGTCTGTACTGAGGGAGTGCTGCACTGTCAGAGGGTCAGTACTGAGGGAGTGCCGCACTGTCAGAGGGTTAGTACTGAGGGAGTGCCGCACTGTCAGAGGGTCAGTGCTGAGGGAGTGCCGCACTGTCAGAGGGTCAGTACTGAGGGAGTGCTGCACTGTCAGAGGGTCTGTACTGAGGGAGTGCTGCACTGTCAGAGGGTCAGTACTGAGGGAGTGCTGCACTGTCAGAGGGTCAGTCCTGAGGGAGTGCTGCACTGTCAGAGGGTCTGTACTGATGGAGTGCCGCACTGTCAGAGGGTCAGTACTGAGGGAGTGCCGCACTGTCAGAGGGTCAGTACTGAGGGAGTGCCGCACTGTCAGAGGGTCAGTGCTGAGGGAGTGCCGCACTGTCAGAGGGTCAGTACAAAGGGAGCGCCGCACTGTCAGTGGGTCAGTACTGAGGGAGTGCTGCACTGTCAGAGGGTCAGTACTGAGGGAGTGCCGCACTGTCAGAGGGTCAGTACTGAGGGAGTGCCGCACTGTCAGAGGGTCAGTTCCCAGGGAGTGCCGCACTGTCAGAGGGTCAGTTCCCAGGGAGTGCCGCACTGTCAGAGGGTCAGGACTGAGGGAGTGCCGCACTGTCAGAGGGTCAGTGCTGAGGGAGTGCCGCACTGTCAGAGGGTCAGTACTGAGGGAGTGCCGCACTGTCAAGAGGGTCAGTACTGAGGGAGTGCTGCACTGTCAGAGCGTCAGTACTGAGGGAGCGCCGCACTGTCAGAGGATCAGTACTGAGGGAGTGCTGCACTGTCAGAGGGTCAGTACTGAGGGAGTACTGCACTGTCAGAGGGTATGTACTGAGGGAGTGCCGCACTGTCACAGGGTCAGTACTGAGGGAGTGCCGCACTGTCAGAGGGTCAGTCCTGAGGGAGTGCCGCACTGTCAGAGGGTCAATACAGAGGGAGTGCCGCACTGTCAGAGGGTCAGTACTGAGGGAGTGCCGCAGTGTCAGAGGGTCAGTACTGAGGGGGGACACCGCACAGTCAGAGGGTCAGTGCTGAGGGAGTGTTGCACTGTCAAGAGGGTCAGTTCCCAGGGAGTGCCGCACTGTCAGAGGGTCAGTTCCCAGGGAGTGCCGCACTGTCAGAGGGTCAGTTCCCAGGGAGTGCCGCACTGTCAGAGGGTCAGTTCCCAGGGAGTGCCGCACTGTCAGAGGGTCAGTTCCCAGGGAGTGCCGCACTGTCAGAGGGTCAGTACTGAGGGAGTGCCGCACTGTCACAGGGTCAGTACTGAGGGAGTGCCACACTGTCACAGGGTCAGTACTGAGGGAGTGCCGCACTGTCAGAGGGTCAGTACTGAGGGAGTGCCGCACTGTCAGAGGGTCAGTACTGAGGGAGTGCCGCACTCTCACAGGGTCAGTACTGAGGGAGTGCCACACTGTCACAGGGTCAGTACTGAGGGAGTGCCGCACTGTCAGAGGGTCAGTACTGAGGGAGTGCCGCACTGTCAGAGGGTCAGTACTGAGGGAGTGCCGCACTGTCAGAGGGTCAGTACTGAGGGAGTGCCGCACTGTCAGAGGGTCAGTACTGAGGGAGTGCCGCACTGTCAGAGGGTCAGTGCTGAGGGAGTGCCGCACTGTCAGAGGGTCAGTACTGAGGGAGTGTTGCATTGTCAGAGGGTCAGTGCTGAGGGAGTGCCGCATTGTCAGAGGGTCAGTACTGAGGGAGTGCTGCACTGTCAGAGGGTCAGTACTGAGGGAGTGCCACACTTTCAGGATGTGCTGCTTTTTGGGTGTGACAGTGAAATTAAAGACCCAAATGCCCCCATGGGTGGATGTAAAAGATACTTACATCTGTTATCTGTCCCAACTCCTTTGACAGCCTCTGTGAATCCAACAGTGACTTCAGTCCACAATCAAGACGCACAGAAAGAGAATCAACCTCCTCGGCCAGAATCCGACTCAGCTCTCGAGCCTGGGGCAGGAATTAGAAAAGGTCAAAAGCTCCTCGCTGCCAGATACACATACTTCCTGTCAGCAAGGATGTGTATTTATATAACGCCTTTCACAATTCCCAAGCCATTCCAAGGCCATGAAGGTGGTTAAGCGATGGGTGAAAGGAGCTGCAGTGCTGGGCATTGAAGGAGATATTTCAGAATGCTCAGAATAAATACATTCCGACAAGAAAATATCCCAAGGAGTGGACACAGTTCTGTGGTTAACTAAAAAAATTAAAGGTAGTGTCAAACAAAGAGAAACATATAACTGTGAAAAGATGATTGGCAGATTAGAAGATTGGCCAGAATTTAAAGGAAAATCACAGGTCGGTCAATTTGAACTTAAAATCAATTCTGAGTCACAGAATAAACTGTCACTAAAAAAAGCCAGGATTAATCAAGGACAGTCAGCATAGATTTGTTAAAGGAAGGTCCTGTCAGACTAATTTGATAGATGTATTTCAGGAAGTAACAAGGAAGATTGATAAGGATAGTGCAGTGGATGTGATCTACATGCATTTTGGCAACGTGTTTGACATGGCAGACAGGTTAACAAATAGAGATGATATCGGTTCTATGGAAAAAAAGGTTGAATCCATTTCGGTGGAAATTAGAAATAGTAAAGAGAAAAAGTCACTGATAGACGTAGTCTACAGGCCACCAAGTAATGACATCACGGTAGGGCGAGAAATAAACAAAGAAATAACTGATGCATGTAAAAATGGTACAGCAATTATCATGGGCGATTTTAATCTACATGTCAATTGGTCAAACCAGGTCGGTCAAGGCAGCTTTGAGGAGGAGTTCATAGAATGTATCCGCGATAGCTTCCTTGAACAGTATGTAATGGAACCTACAAGCAAGCTATCTTAGATCTGGTCCTGTGTAATGAGACAGGAATAATTAATGATCTCACAGTTAGGGATCCTCTCGGAAGAAGCGATCACAGTATGGTTGAATTTAAAATACAGATGGAGCGTGAGAAGGTAAAATTCAATACCCAGTGTCTTGTGCTTAAACAAAGGAGACTACAATGGGATGAGGGTTAAGGTAGACTGGGAGCAAAAACTTTATGGTGGGACAATTGAGGAACAGTGGAGGACTTTCAAAGCGATCTTTCACAGTGCTCAGCAAAAGTATATACCAGTGATAAGGAAGGACTGTAGAAAAAGAGATAATCAGCCATGGATATCTAAGGAAATAAAGGAGGGATCAAATTGAAAGAAAATGCATACAAAGTGGCAAAGATTAGTGGGAAACTAATTGGGAAATCTTTAAAGGTCAGCAAAAAGCCACAAAAAAAAGCAATAAAGAAAAGTAAGATGGATTATGAGAGTAAACTAGCTCAGAATATAAAAACAGATAGCAAAAGTTTCTACAAATATATAAAACGGAAAAGAGTGGCTAAAGTAAACATTGGTCCTTTAGAGGACGAGAAGGGGGATGTAATAACTGGAAATGGGAAAATAGCTGAGGCATTGAACAGGTATTTTGTGTCGGTCTTCACAGTGGAAGACACAAATAACATGCCAAAAATTGATGACAGGAAGGCTATGGCAGGTGAGAACCTAGAAACTATCATTATCATGAAAGAGGTAGACAAGTCTCCTGGTCCTGATGGAATGCATCCCAGGGTACTAAAAGAGATGGTGGGAGAAATTGCAAATGCACTGGTGGTAATTTACCAAAATTCGCTGGACTCTGGGGTGGTTCCCGCAGATTGGAAAACAGCAAATGTGACGCCACTGTTTAAAAAAGGAGGGAGACAAAAGGCAGGTAACTATAGGCCGGTTAGCTTAACTTCTGGAGTCGGGAAAATGCTTGCATCTATCATCAAGGAAGAGATAGCGAGACATCTGGATATAAATTGTTCCATTGGTAAGACGCAGCATGGGTTCATGAAGGGCAGGTCATGTTTGACGAATTTAGTGGAATTCTTTGAGAACATTACATGTGCAGTGGACAATGGGGAACCTGTGGATGTGTTGTATCTGGATTTCCAGAAAGCATTTGACAAGGTGCCGCACCAAAGACTGCTATATAAGATAAAGGTGCACAGTGTTACAGGTAATGTATTAGCATGGATAGAGGATTGGTTAATTAACCGAAAGCAAAGAGTGGGGGTAAATGGGTGTTTTTCTGGTTGGCGATCAGTGACTAGTGGTGTGCCTCAGGGATCAGTGTTGGGACCTCAATTGTTTACGATTTACATAGATGATAGATGAGGGAGGATGTCCCGGCAGTTTTGAATAAACTGAAGGTCGATAAGTCCCCTGGGCCTGATGAAATGTATCCTAGGATTCTTTGGGAGGCAAGGGATGAGATTGCAGAGCCTTTGGCTTTGATCTTTGGGTCCTCGCTGTCCATGGGGATGGTGCCAGAGGACTGGAGAATGGCGAATGTTGTTCCTCTGTTTAAGAAAGGGAATAGAAATGACCCTGGTAATTATAGACCGGTTAGTCTTACTTCGGTGGTTGGTAAATTGATGGAAAAGGTCCTTAGAGATGGGATTTACGACCATTTAGAAAGATGCGGATTAATCCGAGATAGTCAGCACGGATTCGTGAAGGGCAAGTCGTGCCTCACAAATTTGATAGAATTTTTTGAGGAGGTAACTAAGTGTGTTGATGAAGGAAGGGCAGTTGATGTCATATACATGGATTTTAGTAAGGCCTTTGATAAGGTCCCCCATGGTCGGCTTATGATGAAAGTGAGGAGGTGTGGGATAGAGGGAAAGTTGGCCGATTGGATAGGTAACTGGCTGTCTGATCGAAGACAGAGGGTGGTGGTGGATGGAAAATTTTCGGATTGGAGGCAGGTTGCTAGCGGAGTGCCGCAGGGATCAGTGCTTGGTCCTCTGCTCTTTGTGATTTTTATTAATGACTTAGAGGAGGGGGCTGGAGGGTGGATCAGTAAATTTGCTGATGACACCAAGATTGGTGGAGTAGTGGATGAGGTGGAGGGCTGTTGTAGACTGCAAAGAGACATAGATAGGATGCAAAGCTGGGCTGAAAGATGGCAAATGGAGTTTAACCCTGATAAATGTGAGGTGATTCATTTTGGTAGGACTAATTTAAATGTGGATTACAGGGTCAAAGGTAGGGTTCTGAAGACTGTGGAGGAACAGAGAGATCTTGGGGTCTATATCCACAGATCTCTAAAGGTTGCCACTCAAGTGGATAGAGCTGTGAAGAAGGCCTATAGTGTGTTAGCTTTTATTAACAGGGGGTTGGAGTTTAAGAGCCGTGGGGTTATGCTGCAACTGTACAGGACCTTGGTGAGACCACATTTGGAATATTGTGTGCAGTTCTGGTCACCTCACTATAAGAAGGATGTGGAAGCGCTGGAAAGAGTGCAGAGAAGATTTACCAGGATGCTGCCTGGTTTGGAGGGTAGGTCTTATGAGGAAAGGTTGAGGGAGCTAGGGCTGTTCTCTCTGGAGCGGAGGAGGCTGAGGGGAGACTTAATAGAGGTTTATAAAATGATGAAGGCGATAGATAGAGTGAACGTTCAAAGACTATTTCCTCGGGTGGATGGAGCTATTACAAGGGGGCATAACTAAAGGGTTCGTGGTGGGAGATACAGGAAGGATATCAGAGGTAGGTTCTTTACGCAGAGAGTGGTTGGGGTTTGGAATGGACTGCCTGCAGTGATAGTGGAGTCAGACACCTTAGGAACATTTATGCGGTTATTGGATAGGCACATGGAGCACACCAGGATGATAGGGAGTGGGATAGCTTGATCTTGGTTTCAGATAAAGCTCGGCACAACATCGTGGGCCGAAGGGCCTGTTCTGTGCTGTACTGTTCTATGTTCTATGATTTGGAGTTGGGGACCAAGTGTAGTGTGTCAAAATTCGCAGATGACACTAAGATGGGTGGAAGAGCAAAGTGTGCAGAGGACGCTGGAAGTCTGCAAAGGGAAAGGATTATAAGAGATAGGATTTATAATCATCTAGAAAGGAATAATTTGATTAGGGATAGTCAGCACGGTTTTGTGAAGGGTAGGTCGTGCGTCACAAACCTTATTGAGTTCTTTGAGAAGGTGACCAAAGAGGTAGATCAGGGTAAAGCAGTTGATGTGGTGTATATGGATTTCAGTAAAGCGTTTGATAAGGTTCCCCATAGTCAGCTATTGCAGAAAATACAGAGGCATGGGATTGAGGGTGATTTAGCGGTTTGGATCAGAAATTGGCGAGCGGTAAGAAGACAGAGGGTGGTGGTTGATGGGAAATGTTCATCCTGGAGTTCAGTTACTAGTGGTGTACCGCAAGGATCTGTTTTGGGGCCACTGCTGTTTGTCATTTTTATAAATGACCTGGATGAGGGCGTAGAAGGGTGGGTTAGTAAATTTGCAGATGACACTAAAGTCGATGGAGTTGTGGACAGTGCGGAGGGAAGTGGCAGGTTACAGAGGGACATAGATAAGCTACAGAGCTGGGCTGAGAGGTGGCAAATGGAGTTTAATGCGGAAAAGTGTGAGGTGATTCACTTTGGAAGGAGTAACAGGAATACAGAGTACTGGGCTAATGGTAAGATACTTGGTAGTGTGGATAAGCAGAGAGATCTCGGTGTCCATGTGCATAGATCCCTGAAAGTTGGCACCCAGGTTGATAGGGTTGTTAAGAAGGTGTACGGAGTGTTAGCTTTTATTGGTAGAGGGATTGAGTTTCGGAGCCAGGAGGTCATGTTGCAGCTGTACAAAACTCTGGTGCGGCCACACTTGGAGTATTGCGTACAGTTCTGGTCGCCGCATTATAGAAAGGATGTGGAAGCATTGGAAAGGGTGCAGAGGAGATTTACCAGGATGTTGCCTGGTATGGTGGGAAGGTCTTATGAGGAAAGGCTGAGGGTCTTGAGGTTGTTTTCGTTAGAGAGAAGAAGGTTAAGAGGTGACTTAATGGAGGCATACAAGATGATCCGAGGATTAGATAGGGTGAACAGTGAGAGCCTTTTTCCTCGGATGGTGATGGCTAGCACGAGGGGACATAGCTTTAAATTGAGAGGTGATAGATATAGGACAGATATCAGAGGTTCTTTACTCAGAGAGTAGTAAGGGCGTGGAATGCCCTGCCTGCAACAGTAGTAGGCTCGCCAACATTAAGGACATTTAAATGGTCATTGGATAAACATATGGATATTAGAATAGTGTAGGTTAGATGGGCTTTAGATTGGTTTCACTGGTCGGCGCAACATTGAGGGCCGAAGGGCCTGTACTGCGCTGTAATGTTCTATGTTCTAAGGTTCCTCTTGAGAGGCTGATACAGAAGGTGAAGTCGTATGGGATCCGAGGTGAGCTGGTAAGCTAGATACAAAACTGGCTTGGGCATAGAAGTCATGATGTGGAGATGCCGGCGTTGGACTGGGGTAAACACAGTAAGAAGTCTCACAACACCAGGTTAAAGTCCAACAGGTTTATTTGGTAGCAAATACCATAAGCTTTCGGAGCACTGCTCCTTCGTCAGATGGAGTGGAAATATGCTCTCAAACAGTGCACAGACACAGAAATCAAGTTACAGAATACTAATTAGAATGCGAATCTCTACAGCCAGCCAGACCTGGCTGCAGAAGGAAAGTATACAGTAAATGGCCGAGCCCTTAGAAATATTAGCATGCAGAGGAATCGAGGCGTGCAGATCCACAGTTCCCTGAAGGTGGCAACTCAGGTGGACAACGTGGTCAAGAATGCTGGCCTTCATCGGCCAGGCCTTTGAGTATAGGAATTGGAAAATCATGTTGCAGCTGTATAAGACTTTGGTTGGGCCGCATTTGGAGTATTGTGAACAATTCTGGTCACCACACTACCAGAGGGATGTTGATGCATTGGAAAGGGTGCAGAAGAGATTTACCAGGATGTTGCCTGGTTTGGAGGATATGGACTATGAAGAAAGGTTGAACAAACTTGGATTGTTTTGATTGCAGCATCGGAGGATGGGGGGGGGGGACACCTGATAGAGGTTTACAAGATTATGGCAGGCTTGGATAGAGTGGATAGTCAGAATCTTTTCCCAGGGTCCAAGGGTCAATTAGGTTGAGAGTGAGAGGAGGAAAGTTTGAGAGAGACATAAGGGGCGAGATTTTCACACAGAGGGTGGCGAATGCCTGGAATGCACTGCCGGAGGTGGTGGTGGAAGCAGATTCTATAACAACATTCAACGAGCATCTGGATAGATACATGAATCGGCAGGGAATAGAGGGATATGGACCATGCAGAGGCAAGAAAATATTAGAGAGGCATCTGTGTCGGCACAGACTTGGTGGGCTTGTTCCTGTGCTGTACAGTTCTTTGTAATCTCTCACTGTCACTGGGGAAAAATCCTGGAATTCACTCCCTAACATCACTGTGGGTACACCACATTTTGATTTGATCTTTTGTCACATGAATTGGGATACAGTGATAAGTATTGTTTCTTGCTCGCTATACAAAGCATACCGCACATAGAATGACGTAGGTAGAAAGAGCAGGGGCGTCATACGAGAGCAATTCAGAGAGATGGGTGCGAGGCTAAAAAAATAAGGCCTCTAGGGTAGCAATCTCTGGACTGCTCCCAGTGCCTAGTGCTAGTGAGGCCAGGAACAGGGAGATTCTACAATTGAACACGTGGCTAAAGGACTGGTGCAAGAGGGAGGGTTTCAAATTCATAGAGCATTGGGAAGTCTTCATGAGAGGACGGCACCTGTATGGAAAGGATGTGTTACACCTTAACTGGAAGGGCACAAATATCCTGGCTGGGAGTTTTGCTGGAGTGTTTCGGCAGGGTTTAAACTAGTGTGGCAGGGGGATGGGGATCAAAACAGTAGGTCAGTAAGTACTGAGGCTGAGGTCGAGCTGGGGGCCAGGGCAAGGCTAGCTAAGAAGAGCATTCTGGAGCAGGATGACCTGAGTGGGCCTGGAGGTCTGGAGTGCATCTGCTTCAATGCGAGGAGTGTAACGGGTAAGACAGATGAACTTAGGGCCTTAATGCTTACGCGGAATTTGGGTGTGGTTGCGGTGACGGAGACATGGTTAAAAGGACAGGACTGGCAGCTGAATATTCCAGGGTAAAAGTGTTTGAGGCGAGACAGAGGAGGGGCTAAAAAACGTGGGGGAGTAGCGGTATTAGTTAGGGAGCATATTACAGCGGTGCAGAGGGTGGACAATTTAGAGGGGTCATGTAATGAGTCGCTGTGGGTGGAGCTCAGAAACAGGAAGGGTGCAGTCACTATGCTGGGGGTATACTACAGGCCACCCAACAGCCCACGGGAAGTGGAGGAACGGATATGTCAGGAGATTCTGGATATGTGCAGAAAAAATAGGGTTGTTGTAGTGGGAGACTTCAATTTCCCTGGTATAGACTGGAAAGTGCTTAGGGCTGGGGGTCTGGACGGGGAGGAATTTGTAAAATGCGTACTGGAAGGTTCTTTGGAACAGTATGTAGATAGCCCGACTAGAGAGGGGGCTATACTGGATCTAGTTCTGGGAAATGAGCCCGGTCAGGTCGTCAAAGTTTCGGTAGGGGAACATGTGGCAAATAGTGACCACAACTCTGTTAACTTTAGGATAGTAATGGACAAGGACGAGTGTTGTCCTAAGGGTAGGGTGCTAAATTGGGGGAAGACTAACTATAGCCGGATTAGGCAGGAATTGGTGGCCGTTGATTGGGAGAGGCTGTTTGGGGGTAAGTTCACGTCTGGCATGTGGGAGTCTTTTAAGGAACTATTGATAAGGCTGCAAGACAGGCATGTGCCTGTAAAAAGGAAGGATAGGAAAGGTAGGATTCGAGAGCCGTGGATAACCAGGGAAATTGAGGATCTGATCAAAAAGAAAAGAGAGGCATACATTAGGTCCAGGCAACTGAAAACAGATGGAGCTCTGGAGGAATAGAGAGAGAGTAGGAAAGAACTCAAACGGGGAGTTTGAAGGGCAAAAAGAGGTCACGAAATGTTCTTGGCAGACAGGATTAAGGAGAATCCTAAGGCATTTTATTCATATGTTAGGAACAAAAGAGTTGTCAGGGAAAAAGTCGGACCTCTCTGGGACAAAGGAGGGGAATTATGCTTCGAACCCAAGGGAATAGGGGAGATCCTAAATGAATACTTTGCATCGGTATTCACAAAGGAGAGGGACTTGTTGACTAGGAGTGTCTCAGAGGGAGGTGTTGACCTGTTAGAGAGAATCTCCATTACAAGGGAGGAAGTGTTAGGTTTTTTAGGTAACATTAAAACTGACAAATCCCCAGGGCCTGATGGCATCTATCCTAGACTGCTCAGGGAGATAAGAGATGTAATTGCTGGGCCTCTGACGGAAATCTTTGTCTCTTCATTGGACACAGGTGAGGTCCCTGAGGATTGGAGGATAGCGAATGTGGTACCGTTATTTAAGAAGGGTAGCAGGGATAACCCGGGTAATTATAGGCCAGTGAACTTGATGTCCGTGGTAGGGAAGTTGTTGGAGAGGGTTCTTAGAGACAGGATGTATGCGCATTTAGAACGGAACAATCTCATTAGTGGCAGACAGCATGGTTTTGTAAGAAGGAGGTCGTGCCTTACAAATTTGGTGGAGTTTTTTGAGGAAGTGACAAAAACAGTTGACGAAGGAAAGGCCGTGGATGTCGTCTATCTGGATTTCAGTAAGGCATTTGACAAAGTCCCTCATGGCAGGTTGGTTAAGAAGGTTAAGGCTCATGGGATACAAGGAGAGGTGGCTAGATGGGTAGAAAACTGGCTTGGCCACAGGAGACAGGGGGTAGCAGTCGAAGGGTCTTTTTCCGGCTGGAGGTCTGTGACCAGTGGTGTTCCGCAGGGCTCTGTACTGGGACCTCTGCTATTTGTGATATATGTGGAAGAAGGTGTAACTGGTGTTATCAGCAAGTTTGTGAATGACACGAAGATGGCTGGACTTGCGGATAGCGATGAACATTGTCGGACAATACAGCAGGATATAGATAGGCTGGAAAATTGGGCGGAGAAATGGCAGATGGAATTTAATCCAGATAAATGCGAAGTAATGCATTTTGGAAGAACTAATGTAGAGGGGAGTTATACAATAAATGGCAGAGCCATCAAGAATATAGAAACACAGAGGGACCTAGGTGTGCAAGTCCACAAATCCTTGAAGGTGGCAGCACAGGTGGAGAAGGTGGTGAAGAAGGCATATGGTATGCTTGCCTTTATAGGACGGGGTATAGAGTATAAAAGCTGGAGTCTGATGTTGCAGCTGTATAGAACGCTGGTTAGGCCACATTTGGAGTACTGCGTCCAGTTCTGGTCGCCGCACTACCAGAAGGACATGGAGGCTTTAGAGAGAGTGCAGAGAAGGTTTACCAGGATGTTGCCTGGTATGGAGGGTCTTAGCTATGAGGAGAGATTGGGTAAACTGGGCTTGTTCTCACTGGAAAGACGGAGAATGAGGGGAGACCTAATAGAGGTGTACAAAATTATGAGGGGTATAGATAGGGTGAACAGTGGGAAGCTTTTTCCCAGGTCGGAGGTGACGATCACGAGGGGTCACGGGTTCAAGGTGAGAGGGGCGAGGTATAACTCAGATATCAGAGGGACGTTTTTTACACAGAGAGTGGTGGGGGCCTGGAATGCGCTGCCAAGTAGGGTGGTGGAGGCAGACACGCTGACATCGTTTAAAACTTACCTGGATAGTCACATGAGCAGTCTGGGAATGGAGGGATACAAACGAATGGTCTAGTTGGACCAATGAGTGGCACAGGCTTGGAGAGCCGAAGGGCCTGTTTCCTGTGCTGTACTGTTCTTAGTTCTTAGAATATGTAGGGGAGAAGGAAAGGAGAGAGTGCAGAATATAGTGTTGCAATCATAGCTAGGGTGGTGAGGACCGTCAGCTTAATATATGATCTGACCATTCAAAAGTCTGATGGCAGCAGGGAAGAAGCTGTTCTTGAGTTGGTTGGTATGAGAGCTCAGGCTCTTGTGTCTTTTTCCTGACGGAAGAAGGTGGAAGAGGGTCCGGGATGCGTGGGGGCCTTGATTAAGCTAGCTGCTTTGCCGAGGCAGCGGGAAGTGTAGACAGAGTCAATAGATGGGTGTCTGGTTTGTGTGAGGGATTAGGCTACGTTCACAACCCTTTGACATTTCTGGCAGTCTTGGTCAGAGCAGGAGCCATACCAAGCTGTGATACATCCGGAAAGGATGTAACCTCAGCAGTTCAAGAAGGCAGCTCACCACCACCTTCTCAAGGGCAATTAGTGCTGGGCAATAAATGCTGGCCGAGCCAGTGACGTGCCAGACAGTGACGCCCTGTGAAAAAATTCTTTTAAAAATCGGGATGCGCTTACTCTACCAAGGACCTTGCCCTAGCCTCTCACCTCTTTGGCCTCATCTCCTGTAACTGCCAATACTCTGCTGATCCTCTTCCCCAGCTGCCTCTCCGATATAATCACCAGGTCCTGGATTGCACCAGTGCGCAGTAAATGCCTGAAAGAAGACAACGAGGGCACTGGATCTGAGAGCAAATCTCCCTCTGCACTCTCTCCATCAAACACTCCCAGGACAGGTACAGCATAGGGTGAGATACAGAGTAAAGCTCCCTCTACACTGTCTCCATCAAACACTCCCAGGACAGGTACAGCACGGGGTTAGATACAGAGTAAAGCTCCCTCTACACTGTCTCCATCAAACACTCCCAGGACAGGTACAGCACGGGGTTAGATACAGAGTAAAGCTCCCTCTACACTGTCCCCATCAAACACTCCCAGGACAGAGACAGCATGGGGTTAGATACAGAGTAAAGCTCCCTCTACACTGTCCCCATCAAACACTCCCAGGACAGGTACAGCACGGGGTTAGATACAGAGTAAAGCTCCCTCTACACTGTCCCCATCAAACACTCCCAGGACAGGTACAGCGCGGGGTTAGATACAGAGTAAAGCTCCCTCTACATTGTCCCCATCAAACACTCCCAGGACAAGTACAGCACGGGGTTAGATACAGAGTAAAGTTCCCTCTACACTGTCCCCATCAAACACTCCCAGGACAGGTACAGCACGGGGTTAGATACAGAGCAAAGTTCCCTCTACACTGTCCCCATCAAACACTCCCAGGACAGGTACAGCACGGGGTTAGATACAGAGTAAAGCTCCCTCTATACTGTCCCCATCAAACACTCCCAGGACAGGTACAGCACAGGGTTAGATACAGAGTAAAGCTCCCTCTACACTGTCCCCATCAAACACTCCCAGGACAGGTACAGCACGGGGTTAGATACAGAGTAAAGCTCCCTCTACACTGTCCCCATCAAACACTCCCAGGACAGGTACAGCACGGGGTTAGATACAGAGTAAAGCTCCCTCTACACTGTGCCCATCAAACACTCCCAGGACCCAGGACAGGTACAGCACGGCGTTAGATAGAGGGTAAAGCTCCCTCTACACTGTCCCCATCAAACACTCCCAGGATGTACAACACAGGGTTAGATATAGAGTAATCCTCCCTCTACACTGTCCCCATCAAACACTCCCAGGACAGGTACAGCACGGGGTTAGATACAGAGCAAAGTTCCCTCTACACTGTCCCCATCAAACACTCCCAGGACAGGTACTGCACGGGGTTAAATACAGAGTAAAGTTCCCTCTACACTGTCCCCCCATCAAACACTCCCAGGACAGGTACATAACGGGGTTAGATACAGAGTAAAGCTCCCACTACACTGTCCCCCATCAAACACTCCCAGGACAGGTACAGCACAGGGTTAGATACAGAGTAAAGCTCCCTCTACACTGTGCCCATCAAACACTCCCAGGATAGGTACAGCACGGGGTTAGATACAGAGTAAAGCTCCAACTACACTGTCCCCATCAAACACTCCCAGGACCCAGGACAGGTACAGCACAGGGTTAGATACAGAGTAAAGCTCCCTCTACACTGTGCCCATCAAACACTCCCAGGATAGGTACAGCACGGGGTTAGATACAGGGTAAAGCTCCAACTACACTGTCCCCATCAAACGATAGCACGAGGTTAAAAGCTCCATCCATTAAGGGAAGTGTTACTCACGTTCCACAGCAGAGTTCCACAGAGGTACGTTGTGTGTAATTTGAATGCAACAACTGTTCAATAGGCACTGCGACCGAAACCACACGCACAGGATCCGGATATACCTGGCATAGGCACAGAGGAGATAACTTTTAGTATCAAAGGAGGAATCAGATCTGGCCCTCTTGGCAGAAACACCACATGTGCCCCCAAAAAGCAAGGGCATAAAGAGTGGCCTTCTCCCAAGTCTATTAACACTGCAATGAAATTTGCACATCCCCACCCATCCATTCTCAATTGCAGCTGAAGCCAAAGTCTACACCAATCCTCTGTTCTGCCAGCAAAGGTAGCTCAGGGGCAGGGAATTCAATGACTGAGGTACAAGAACCAGCACAAACAACTGAACCCATTCTGCTGCTCTGAAGGAGCACCGCATTGTGGGACGGTCAGTACTAGAGAATGTCACACTGTCAGAGGGTCAGTGCTGAGGGAGTGCCGCACTGTCAGAGGGTCAGTACTGAGGGAGTGCCGCACTGTCAGAGGGTCAGTACTGAGGGAGTGCTGCACTGTCAGAGGGTCAGTGCTGAGGGAGTGCCGCACTGTCAGAGGGTCAGTACTGAGGAGTGCTGCACTGTCAGAGGGTCAGTACTAGAGAATGTCACACTGTCAGAGGGTCAGTGCTGAGGGAGTGCCGCACTGTCAGAGGGTCAGTACTGAGGGAGTGCTGCACTGTCAGAGGGTCAGTTCCCAGGGAGTGCTGCACTGTCAGAGAGTCAGTACTGAGGCAGTGCCGCACTGTCAGAGGGTCAGTGCTGAGGCAGTGCCGCACTGTCAGAGGGTCAGTGCTGAGGGAGTGCCACACTGTCAGAGGGTCAGTACTGAGGGAGGGCTGCACTATCAGAGGGTCAGTACTGAGGGAGGGCTGCACTGTCAGAGGGTCAGTACTGAGGGAGGGCTGCACTGTCAGAGGGTCAGTACTGAGGGAGTGCTGCACTGTCAGAGGGTCAGTGCTGAGGGAGTGCCGCACTGTCAGAGGGTCAGTACTGAGGGAGGGCTGCACTATCAGAGGGTCAGTACTGAGGGAGGGCTGCACTGTCAGAGGGTCAGTACTGAGGGAGGGCTGCACTGTCAGAGGGTCAGTACTGAGGGAGTGCTGCACTGTCAGAGGGTCAGTGCTGAGGGAGTGCCGCACTGTCAGAGGGTCAGTACTGAGGGAGTGCTGCACTGTCAGAGGGTCAGTGCTGAGGGAGTGCCGCATTGTCAGAGGGTCAGTACTGAGGGAGTGCCACACTGTCAGAGGGTCAGTACTAGAGAATGTCACACTGTCAGAGGGTCAGTACTGAGGGAGTGCCGCACTGTCAGAGGGTCAGTACTGAGGGAGTGCCGCACTGTCAGAGGGTCAGTACTGAGGGAGGGCTGCACTGTCAGAGGGTCAGTACTGAGGGAGTGCCGCACTGTCAGAGGGTCAGTACTGAGGGAGGGCTGCACTGTCAGAGGGTCAGTACTGAGGGAGTGCTGCACTGTCAGAGGGTCAGCGCTGAGGGAGTGCTGCACTGTCAGAGGGTCAGTACTACAGAATGTCACACTGTCAGAGGGTCAGTACTGAGGGAGTGCCGCACTGTCAGAGGGTCAGTACTGAGGGAGGGCCGCACTGTCAGAGGGTCAGTGCTGAGGGAGGGCTGCACTGTCAGAGGGTCAGTACTAGAGAATGTCACACTGTCAGAGGGTCAGTACTGAGGGAGTGCCGCACTGTCAGAGTGTCAGTACTGAGGGAGTGCCGCACTGTCAGAGGGTCAGTACTGAGGGAGTGCCGCACTGTCAGAGGGTCAGTGCTGAGGGAGTGCCGCACTGTCAGAGGGTCAGTACTGAGGGAGGGCTGCACTATCAGAGGGTCAGTGCTGAGGGAGTGCCACACTGTCAGAGGGTCAGTACTAGAGAATGTCACACTGTCAGAGGGTCAGTACTGAGGGAGTGCCGCACTGTCAGAGGGTCAGTACTGAGGGAGTGCCACACTGTCAGAGGGTCAGTTCCCAGGGAGTGCTGCACTGTCAGAGGGTCAGTACTGAGGGAGTGCCGCACTGTCAGAGGGTCAGTACTAGAGAATGTCACACTGTCAGAGGGTCAGTACTGAGGGAGTGCCGCACCGTCAGAGGGTCAGTACTGAGGCAGTGCCGCACTGTCAGAGAGTCAGTACTGAGGGAGGGCTGCACTATCAGAGGGTCAGTGCTGAGGTAGTGCCGCACTGTCAGAGGGTCAGTACTGAGGGAGTGCCGCACTATCAGAGGGTCAGTACTGAGGGAGAGCCGCAATGTCAGAGGGTCAGTACTGAGGGAGTGCCGCACTGTCAGAGGGTCAGTACTGAGGGAGTGCCGCACTGTCTGAGGGTCAGTACTGAGGGAGTGCCGCACTGTCAGAGAGTCAGTACTGAGGGAGGGCTGCACTATCAGAGGGTCAGTGCTGAGGGAGTGCCGCACTGTCAGAGGGTCAGTACTGAGGGAGTGCCGCACTATCAGAGGGTCAGTACTGAGGGAGAGCCGCAATGTCAGAGGGTCAGTACTGAGGGAGTGCCGCACTGTCAGAGGGTCAGTACTGAGGGAGTGCCGCACTGTCTGAGGGTCAGTACTGAGGGAGTGCCGCACTATCAGAGGGTCAGTACTGAGGGAGAGCCGCAATGTCAGAGGGTCAGTACTGAGGGAGTGCCGCACTGTCAGAGGGTCAGTACTGAGGGAGTGCCGCACTGTCTGAGGGTCAGTACTGAGGGAGTGCCGCACTGTCAGAGAGTCAGTACTGAGGGAGGGCTGCACTATCAGAGGGTCAGTGCTGAGGGAGTGCCGCACTGTCAGAGGGTCAGTACTGAGGGAGTGCCGCACTATCAGAGGGTCAGTACTGAGGGAGAGCCGCAATGTCAGAGGGTCAGTACTGAGGGAGTGCCGCACTGTCAGAGGGTCAGTACTGAGGGAGTGCCGCACTGTCTGAGGGTCAGTACTGAGGGAGTGCCGCACTGTCTGAGGGTCAGTACTGAGGGAGTGCCACACTGTCAGAGGGTCAGTGCTGAGGGAGCGCCGCACTGTCTGAAGGTCAGTGCTGAGGGAGCACTGCACTCAGAGGGTGAATGCTGAGGGAACGCCACACTATCGGATGGTGAGTGCTAAAGGACTGTTGCACTGTCAAAGAGTGAGTGCTGAGGGAGTGCTGCACTGCAAAACAGGGAATGGTAGTCTGACACGCAGCACGTGGTTGTTTTTGGTGCTGATACCTCATCGACTGTCCTCAGACCAGTGACTAACTTGGCCTGACTGAAAGGGAGCTCAAGAGTGAACACTTCCTCATCCCTTCGAATGATGTCTCGTACAATCTCCTCCACTTTCTCCAGCTGCTGCCCAGTGACCGAAGCCTGCAACATAATCAAATACACCATGTTAAACTGGACCAGAATCCCATCAGAAACAACACATTAAACTGGACCAGAATCCCATCAGAAACACATTAAACTGGACCAGAATCCCATCAGAAACACGTTAAACTGGATCAGAATCCCATCAGAAACAACACATTAAACTGGACCAGAATCCCATCAGAAACACATTAAACTGGACCAGAATCCCATCAGAAACACGTTAAACTGGACCAGAATCCTATCAGAAACACATTAAACTGGACCAGAATCCTATCAGAAACACATTAAACTGGACCAGAATCCCATCAGAAACACATTAAACTGGACCAGAATCCCATCAGAAACACGTTAAACTGGATCAGAATCCCATCAGAAACAACACATTGAACTGGACCAGACTCCCATCAGAAACACGTTAAACTGGACCAGAATCCCATCAGAAACACGTTAAACTGGACCAGAATCCCATCAGAAACAACACGTTAAACTGGATCAGAATCCCATCAGAAACACGTTAAACAGGATCAGAATCCCAACAGAAACACGTTAAACTGGACCAGAATCCCATCAGAAACACATTAAACTGGACCAGAATCCCATCAGAAACAACACGTTAAACTGGACCAGAATCCCATCAGAAACAACACGTTAAACTGGATCAGAATCCCATCAGAAACAACACGTTAAACTGGACCAGAATCCCATCAGAAACAACACGTTAAACTGGACCAGAATCCCATCAGAAACACGTTAAACTGGACCAGAATCCCATCAGAAACACAGTAAACTGGATCATAATCGCATCAGAAACACGTTAAACTGGACCAGAATCCCATCAGAAACACATTAAACTGGATCAGAATCCCATCAGAAACACGTTAAACTGGACCAGAATCCCATCAGAAACACATTAAAGTGGATCAGAATCCCATCAGAAACACATTAAACTGGACCAGAATCCCATCAGAAACAACACGTTAAACTGGACCAGAGTCCCATCAGAAACACATTAAACTGGATCAGAATCCCATTAAACTGGATCAGAATCCCATCAGAAACACATTAAACTGGACCAGAATCCCATCAGAAACACATTAAACTGGATCAGAATCCCATCAGAAACAACACGTTAAACTGGACCAGAATCCCATCAGAAACACGTTAAACTGGACCAGAATCCCATCAGAAACACATTAAACTGGATCAGAATCCCATCAGAAACACGTTAAACTGGGTCAGAATCCCATCAGAAACACATTAAACTGGATCAGAATCCCATCAGAAACATGTTAAACTGGATCAGAATCCCATCAGAAACATGTTAAACTGGATCAGAATCCCATCAGAAGGAACACGTTAAACTGGATCAGAATCCCATCAGAAACACATTAAACTGGATCAGAATCCCATCAGAAACACGTTAAACTGGATCAGAATCCCATCAGAAACAACACGTTAAACTAGATCAGAATCCCATCAGAAACACGTTAAACTGGATCAGAATCCCATCAGAAACACATCAAACTGGATCAGAATCCCATCAGAAACACATTAAACTGGATCAGAATCCCATCAGAAACAACTTGTTAAACTGGATCAGAATCCCATCAGAAACACGTTAAACTAGATCAGAGTCCCATCAGAAACACATTAAACTGGATCAGAATCCCATCAGAAACACGTTAAACTGGATCAGAATCCCATCAGAAACAACACGTTAAACTGGATCAGAATCCCATCAGAAACAAAGAACAAAGAACAATACAGCACAGGAACAGGCCCTTCGGCCCTCCAAGCCCGCGCCGCTCCCTGGTCCAAACTAGACCATTCTTTTGTATCCCTCCATTCCCACTCCGTTCATATGGCTGTCTAGATAAGTCTTAAACGTTCCCAGTGTGTCCGCCTCCACCAGCTTGCCTGGCAGCGCATTCCAGGCCCCCACCACCCTCTGTGTAAAATACGTCCTTCTGATATCCGTGTTAAACCTCCCCCCCTTCACCTTGAACCTATGACCCCTCGTGAACGTCACCACCGACCTGGGGAAAAGCTTCCCACCGTTCACCCTATCTATGCCTTTCATAATTTTATACACCTCTATTAAGTCTCCCCTCATCCTCCGTCTTTCCAGGAAGAACAACCCCAGTTTACCCAATCTCTCCTCATAACTAAGCCCCTCCATACCAGGCAACATCCTGGTAAACCCCCTCTGTACTCTCTCCAAAGCCTCCATGTCCTTCTGGTAGTGTGGCGACCAGAACTGGACGCAGTATTCCAGATGCGGCCGAACCAACGTTCTATACATCTGCAACATCAGACCCCAACTTTTATACTCTATGCCCCGTCCTATAAAGGCAAGCATGCCATATGCCTTCTTCACCACCTTCTCCACCTGTGACGTCACTTTCAAGGATCTGTGGACTTGCACACCCAGGTCCCTCTGCGTATCTACACCCTTTATGGTTCTGCCATTTATCATATAGCTCCTCCCTACATTATTTCCACCAAAATGCATCACTTCGCATTTATCAGGATTGAACTCCATCTGCCATTTCTTTGCCCAAATTTCCAGCCTATCTATATCCTTCTGTAGCTTCTGACAATGCTCCTCACTATCTGCAAGTCCTGCCAATTTTGTGTCGTCCGCAAACTTACTGATCACCCCAGTTACACCTTCTTCCAGATCATTTATATAAATCACAAACAGCAGAGGTCCCAATACAGAGCCCTGCGGAACACCACTAGTCACAGGCCTCCAGCCGGAAAAAGACCCTTCCACTAACACCCTCTGTCTTCTGTGACCAAGCCAGTTCTCCACCCATCTAGCCACCTCCCCCTTTATCCCAAGAGATCCAACCTTTTTCACCAGCCTACCATGAGGGACTTTGTCAAACGCTTTACTAAAGTCCATATAGACGACATCCACGGCCCTTCCCTCGTCAACCATTTTGGTCACTTCTTCAAAAAACTCCACCAGGTTAGTGAGGCATGACCTCCCTCTCACAAAACCATGCTGACTATCGTTAATGAGTTTATTCCTTTCTAAATGCGCATACATCCTATCTCTAAGAATCTTCTCCAACAACTTCCCCACCACGGACGTCAAGCTCACCGGCCTATAATTACCCGGGTTATCCTTCCTACCCTTCTTAAATAACGGGACCACATTAGCTATCCTCCAATCCTCTGGGACCTCACCTGCGTCCAGTGACGAGACAAAGATTTGCATCAGAGGCCCAGCGATTTCATCTCTCGTCTCCCTGAGCAGCCTTGGATAGATTCCATCAGGCCCTGGGGATTTGTCAGTCTTTAAATTCTCTAACAAACCTAACACTTCCTCCTTTGTAATGGAGATTTTCTCCAACGGTTCAACACTCCCCTCCATGACACTCCCAGTCAACACATCCCTCTCCTTTGTGAATACCGACGCAAAGTATTCATTTAGGATCTCCCCTACTTCTTTGGGCTCCAAGCATAATTCCCCACTTTTGTCCCCGAGAGGTCCGATTTTTTCCCTGACAACCCTTTTGTTCCTAACGTATGAATAAAATGCCTTGGGATTCTCCTTAATCCTGTCTGCCAAGGACATTTCGTGACCCCATTTTGCTCTTCTAATTCCCCGTGTTAAACATGTTAAACTGGATCAGAATCCCACCAGAAACAACACGTTAAACTGGATCAGAATCCCATCAGAAACACATTAAACTGGATCAAAATCCCATCAGAAACACGTTAAACTGGATCAGAATCCCATCAGAAACACGTTAAACTGGATCAGAATCCCATCAGAAACAACACGTTAAACTAGATCAGAATCCCATCAGAAACACGTTAAACTGGATCAGAATCCCATCAGAAACACATTAAACTGGATCAGAATCCCATCATAAACACGTTAAACTGGATCAGAATCCCATCAGAAACAACACGTTAAACTAGATCAGAATCCCATCAGAAACAACACGTTAAACTGGATCAGAATCCCATCAGAAACAACACGTTAAACTGGATCAGAATCCCATCAGAAACACGTTAAACTGGATCAGAATCCCATCAGAAACAACACGTTAAACTGGATCAGAATCCCATCAGAAACAACACGTTAAACTGGATCAGAATCCCATCAGAAACACGTTAAACTGGATCAGAATCCCATCAGAAACAACACGTTAAACTGGATCAGAATCCCATCAGAAACACATTAAACTGGATCAGAATCCCATCAGAAACATGTTAAACTGGGTCAGAATCCCATCAGAAACACATTAAACTGGATCAGAATCCCATCTTTGGGTCCTCGCTGTCCACGGGGATGGTGCCAGAGGACTGGAGAATGGCGAATGTTGTTCCTCTGTTTAAGAAAGGGAATAGAAATGACCCTGGTAATTATAGACCGGTTAGTCTTACTTCGGTGGTTGGTAAATTGATGGAAAGGGTCCTTAGGGATGGGATTTACGACCATTTAGAAAGATGCGGATTAATCCGAGATAGTCAGCACGGATTCGTGAAGGGCAAGTCGTGCCTCACAAATTTGATAGAATTTTTTGAGGAGGTAACTAAGTGTGTTGATGAAGGTAGGGCAGTTGATGTCATATACATGGATTTTAGTAAGGCCTTTGATAAGGTCCCCCATGGTCGGCTTATGATGAAAGTGAGGAGGTGTGGGATAGAGGGAAAGTTGGCCGATTGGATAGGTAACTGGCTGTCTGACCGAAGACAGAGGGTGGTGGTCGATGGAAAATTTTCGGATTGGAGGCAGGTTGCTAGCGGTGTGCCGCAGGGATCAGTGCTTGGTCCTCTGCTCTTTGTGATTTTTATTAATGACTTAGAGGAGGGGGCTGAAGGGTGGATCAGTAAATTTGCTGATGACACCAAGATTGGTGGAGTAGTGGATGAGGTGGAGGGCTGTTGTAGGCTGCAAATAGACATAGATAGGATGCAAAGCTGGGCTGAAAAATGGCAAATGGAGTTTAACCCTGATAAATGTGAGGTGATTCATTTTGGTAGGACAAATTTAAATGTGGATTACAGGGTCAAAGGTAGGGTTCTGAAGACTGTGGAGGAACAGAGAGATCTTGGGGTCCATATCCACAGATCTCTAAAGGTTGCCAGTCAAGTGGATAGAGCTGTGAAGAAGGCCTATAGTGTGTTAGCTTTTATTAACAGGGGGTTGGAGTTTAAGAGCCGTGGGGTTATGCTGCAACTGTACAGGACCTTGGTGAGACCACATTTGGAATATTGTGTGCAGTTCTGGTCACCTCACTATAAGAAGGATGTGGAAGCGCTGGAAAGAGTGCAGAGGAGATTTACCAGGATGCTGCCTGGTTTGGAGGGTAGGTCATATGAGGAAAGGTTGAGGGAGCTAGGGCTGTTCTCTCTGGAGCGGAGGAGGCTGAGGGGAGACTTAATAGAGGTTTATAAAATGATGAAGGGGATAGATAGAGTGAACGTTCAAAGACTATTTCCTCGGGTGGATGGAGCTATTACAAGGGGGCATAACTATAGGGTTCGTGGTGGGAGATACAGGACGGATATCAGAGGTAGGTTCTTTACGCAGAGAGTGGTTGGGGTGTGGAATGGACTGCCTGCAGTGATAGTGGAGTCAGACACTTTAGAAACATTTAAGCGGTTATTGGATAGGCACATGGAGCACACCAGGATGATAGGGAGTGGGATAGCTTGATCTTGGTTTCAGATAAAGCTCGGCACAACATCGTGGGCCGAAGGGCCTGTTCTGTGCTGTACTGTTCTATGTTAACACGTTAAACTGGATCAGACTCCCATCAGAAACAACACATTAAACAGAACCAGAATCCCATCAGAAACACATTAAACTGGATCAGTATCCCATCAGAAATACATTAAACTGGATCAGAATCCCATCAGAAACAACACAATAAACTGGATCAGAATCCCATCAGAAACACATTAAACTGGATCAGAATCCCACCAGAAACACATTAAACTGGATCAGAATCCCATCAGAAACAACACGTTAAACTGGATCAGAATCCCATCAGAAACACGTTAAACTGGATCAGAATCCCATCAGAAACACGTTAAACTGGATCAGAATCCCATCAGAAACACGTTAAACTGGATCAGAATCCCATCAGAAACAACACGTTAAACTGGATCAGAATCCCATCAGAAACACGTTAAACTGGATCAGAATCCCATCAGAAACACATTAAACTGGATCAGAATCCCATCAGAAACACGTTAAACTGGATCAGAATCCCATCAGAAACAACATGTTAAACTGGACCAGGATCCCATCAGAAACAACACATTAAACTGGACCAGAATCCCATCAGAAACACATTAAACTGGATCAGAATCCCATCAGAAACACGTTAAACTGGATCAGAATCCCATCAGAAACACATTAAACTGGATCAGAATCCCATCAGAAACACGTTAAACTGGATCAGAATCCCACCAGAAACACATTAAACTGAATCAGAATCCCATCAGAAACACGTTAAACTGGGTCAGAATCCCATCAGAAACAACACGTTAAACTGGATCAGAATCCCATCAGAAACACGTTAAACTGGATCAGAATCCCATCAGAAACAACACGTTAAACTGGATCAGAATCCCATCAGAAACACGTTAAACTGGATCAGAATCCCACCAGAAACACATTAAACTGAATCAGAATCCCATCAGAAACACGTTAAACTGGGTCAGAATCCCATCAGAAACAACACGTTAAACTGGATCAGAATCCCATCAGAAACACGTTAAACTGGATCAGAATCCCATCAGAAACACATTAAACTGGATCAGAATCCCAACAGAAACACGTTAAACTGGATCAGAATCCCATCAGAAACACGTTAAACTGGATCAGAATCCCATCAGAAACACATTAAACTGGATCAGAATCCCATCAGAAACACGTTAAACTGGATCAGAATCCCATCAGAAACAACACGTTAAACTGGACCAGGATCCCATCAGAAACAACACATTAAACTGGACCAGAATCCCATCAGAAACACATTAAACTGGATCAGAATCCCATCAGAAACACGTTAAACTGGATCAGAATCCCATCAGAAACACATTAAACTGGATCAGAATCCCATCAGAAACACGTTAAACTGGATCAGAATCCCACCAGAAACACATTAAACTGGATCAGAATCCCATCAGAAACACGTTAAACTGGGTCAGAATCCCATCAGAAACAACACGTTAAACTGGATCAGAATCCCATCAGAAACACATTAAACTGGACCAGAATCCCATCAGAAACAACACGTTAAACTGGACCAGAGTCCCATCAGAAACACATTAAACTGGATCAGAATCCCATTAAACTGGATCAGAATCCCATCAGAAACACATTAAACTGGACCAGAATCCCATCAGAAACACATTAAACTGGATCAGAATCCCATCAGAAACAACACGTTAAACTGGACCAGAATCCCATCAGAAACACGTTAAACTGGACCAGAATCCCATCAGAAACACATTAAACTGGATCAGAATCCCATCAGAAACACGTTAAACTGGGTCAGAATCCCATCAGAAACACATTAAACTGGATCAGAATCCCATCAGAAACATGTTAAACTGGATCAGAATCCCATCAGAAACATGTTAAACTGGATCAGAATCCCATCAGAAGGAACACGTTAAACTGGATCAGAATCCCATCAGAAACACATTAAACTGGATCAGAATCCCATCAGAAACACGTTAAACTGGATCAGAATCCCATCAGAAACAATACGTTAAACTAGATCAGAATCCCATCAGAAACACGTTAAACTGGATCAGAATCCCATCAGAAACACATCAAACTGGATCAGAATCCCATCAGAAACACATTAAACTGGATCAGAATCCCATCAGAAACAACTTGTTAAACTGGATCAGAATCCCATCAGAAACACGTTAAACTAGATCAGAGTCCCATCAGAAACACATTAAACTGGATCAGAATCCCATCAGAAACACGTTAAACTGGATCAGAATCCCATCAGAAACAACACGTTAAACTGGATCAGAATCCCATCAGAAACAAAGAACAATACAGCACAGGAACAGGCCCTTCGGCCCTCCAAGCCCGCGCCGCTCCCTGGTCCAAACTAGACCATTCTTTTGTATCCCTCCATTCCCACTCCGTTCATATGGCTGTCTAGATAAGTCTTAAACGTTCCCAGTGTGTCCGCCTCCACCAGCTTGCCTGGCAGCGCATTCCAGGCCCCCACCACCCTCTGTGTAAAATATGTCCTTCTGATATCCGTGTTAAACCTCCCCCCCTTCACCTTGAACCTATGACCCCTCGTGAACGTCACCACCGACCTGGGGAAAAGCTTCCCACCGTTCACCCTATCTATGCCTTTCATAATTTTATACACCTCTATTAAGTCTCCCCTCATCCTCCGTCTTTCCAGGGAGAACAACCCCAGTTTACCCAATCTCTCCTCATAACTAAGCCCCTCCATACCAGGCAACATCCTGGTAAACCCCCTCTGTACTCTCTCCAAAGCCTCCATGTCCTTCTGGTAGTGTGGCGACCAGAACTGGACGCAGTATTCCAGATGCGGCCGAACCAACGTTCTATACATCTGCAACATCAGACCCCAACTTTTATACTCTATGCCCCGTCCTATAAAGGCAAGCATGCCATATGCCTTCTTCACCACCTTCTCCACCTGTGACGTCACTTTCAAGGATCTGTGGACTTGCACACCCAGGTCCCTCTGCGTATCTACACCCTTTATGGTTCTGCCATTTATCATATAGCTCCTCCCTACATTATTTCCACCAAAATGCATCACTTCGCATTTATCAGGATTGAACTCCATCTGCCATTTCTTTGCCCAAATTTCCAGCCTATCTATATCCTTCTGTAGCTTCTGACAATGCTCCTCACTATCTGCAAGTCCTGCCAATTTTGTGTCGTCCGCAAACTTACTGATCACCCCAGTTACACCTTCTTCCAGATCATTTATATAAATCACAAACAGCAGAGGTCCCAATACAGAGCCCTGCGGAACACCACTAGTCACAGGCCTCCAGCCGGAAAAAGACCCTTCCACTAACACCCTCTGTCTTCTGTGACCAAGCCAGTTCTCCACCCATCTAGCCACCTCCCCCTTTATCCCAAGAGATCCAACCTTTTTCACCAGCCTACCATGAGGGACTTTGTCAAACGCTTTACTAAAGTCCATATAGACGACATCCACGGCCCTTCCCTCGTCAACCATTTTGGTCACTTCTTCAAAAAACTCCACCAGGTTAGTGAGGCATGACCTCCCTCTCACAAAACCATGCTGACTATCGTTAATGAGTTTATTCCTTTCTAAATGCGCATACATCCTATCTCTAAGAATCTTCTCCAACAACTTCCCCACCACGGACGTCAAGCTCACCGGCCTATAATTACCCGGGTTATCCTTCCTACCCTTCTTAAATAACGGGACCACATTAGTTATCCTCCAATGCTCTGGGACCTCACCTGTGTCCAGTGACGAGATAAAGATTTGCGTCAGAGGCCCAGCGATTTCATCTCTCGTCTCCCTGAGCAGCCTTGGATAGATTCCATCAGGCCCTGGGGATTTGTCAGTCTTTAAATTCTCTAACAAACCTAACACTTCCTCCTTTGTAATGGAGATTTTCTCCAACGGTTCAACACTCCCCTCCATGACACTCCCAGTCAACACATCCCTCTCCTTTGTGAATACCGACGCAAAGTATTCATTTAGGATCTCCCCTACTTCTTTGGGCTCCAAGCATAATTCCCCACTTTTGTCCCCGAGAGGTCCGATTTTTTCCCTGACAACCCTTTTGTTCCTAACGTATGAATAAAATGCCTTGGGATTCTCCTTAATCCTGTCTGCCAAGGACATTTCGTGACCCCATTTTGCTCTTCTAATTCCCCGTGTTAAACATGTTAAACTGGATCAGAATCCCATCAGAAACAACACGTTAAACTGGATCAGAATCCCATCAGAAACACATTAAACTGGATCAAAATCCCATCAGAAACACGTTAAACTGGATCAGAATCCCATCAGAAACACGTTAAACTGGATCAGAATCCCATCAGAAACAACACGTTAAACTAGATCAGAATCCCATCAGAAACACGTTAAACTGGATCAGAATCCCATCAGAAACACATTAAACTGGATCAGAATCCCATCATAAACACGTTAAACTGGATCAGAATCCCATCAGAAACAACACGTTAAACTAGATCAGAATCCCATCAGAAACAACACGTTAAACTGGATCAGAATCCCATCAGAAACAACACGTTAAACTGGATCAGAATCCCATCAGAAACACGTTAAACTGGATCAGAATCCCATCAGAAACAACACGTTAAACTGGATCAGAATCCCATCAGAAACAACACGTTAAACTGGATCAGAATCCCATCAGAAACACGTTAAACTGGATCAGAATCCCATCAGAAACAACACGTTAAACTGGATCAGAATCCCATCAGAAACACATTAAACTGGATCAGAATCCCATCAGAAACATGTTAAACTGGGTCAGAATCCCATCAGAAACACATTAAACTGGATCAGAATCCCATCTTTGGGTCCTCGCTGTCCACGGGGATGGTGCCAGAGGACTGGAGAATGGCGAATGTTGTTCCTCTGTTTAAGAAAGGGAATAGAAATGACCCTGGTAATTATAGACCGGTTAGTCTTACTTCGGTGGTTGGTAAATTGATGGAAAGGGTCCTTAGGGATGGGATTTATGACCATTTAGAAAGATGCGGATTAATCCGAGATAGTCAGCACGGATTCGTGAAGGGCAAGTCGTGCCTCACAAATTTGATAGAATTTTTTGAGGAGGTAACTAAGTGTGTTGATGAAGGTAGGGCAGTTGATGTCATATACATGGATTTTAGTAAGGCCTTTGATAAGGTCCCCCATGGTCGGCTTATGATGAAAGTGAGGAGGTGTGGGATAGAGGGAAAGTTGGCCGATTGGATAGGTAACTGGCTGTCTGACCGAAGACAGAGGGTGGTGGTCGATGGAAAATTTTCGGATTGGAGGCAGGTTCCTAGCGGTGTGCCGCAGGGATCAGTGCTTGGTCCTCTGCTCTTTGTGATTTTTATTAATGACTTAGAGGAGGGGGCTGAAGGGTGGATCAGTAAATTTGCTGATGACACCAAGATTGGTGGAGTAGTGGATGAGGTGGAGGGCTGTTGTAGGCTGCAAATAGACATAGATAGGATGCAAAGCTGGGCTGAAAAATGGCAAATGGAGTTTAACCCTGATAAATGTGAGGTGATTCATTTTGGTAGGACAAATTTAAATGTGGATTACAGGGTCAAAGGTAGGGTTCTGAAGACTGTGGAGGAACAGAGAGATCTTGGGGTCCATATCCACAGATCTCTAAAGGTTGCCAGTCAAGTGGATAGAGCTGTGAAGAAGGCCTATAGTGTGTTAGCTTTTATTAACAGGGGGTTGGAGTTTAAGAGCCGTGGGGTTATGCTGCAACTGTACAGGACCTTGGTGAGACCACATTTGGAATATTGTGTGCAGTTCTGGTCACCTCACTATAAGAAGGATGTGGAAGCGCTGGAAAGAGTGCAGAGGAGATTTACCAGGATGCTGCCTGGTTTGGAGGGTAGGTCATATGAGGAAAGGTTGAGGGAGCTAGGGCTGTTCTCTCTGGAGCGGAGGAGGCTGAGGGGAGACTTAATAGAGGTTTATAAAATGATGAAGGGGATAGATAGAGTGAACGTTCAAAGGCTATTTCCTCGGGTGGATGGAGCTATTACAAGGGGGCATAACTATAGGGTTCGTGGTGGGAGATACAGGACGGATATCAGAGGTAGGTTCTTTACGCAGAGAGTGGTTGGGGTGTGGAATGGACTGCCTGCAGTGATAGTGGAGTCAGACACTTTAGAAACATTTAAGCGGTTATTGGATAGGCACATGGAGCACACCAGGATGATAGGGAGTGGGATAGCTTGATCTTGGTTTCAGATAAAGCTCGGCACAACATCGTGGGCCGAAGGGCCTGTTCTGTGCTGTACTGTTCTATGTTAACACGTTAAACTGGATCAGACTCCCATCAGAAACAACACATTAAACAGAACCAGAATCCCATCAGAAACACATTAAACTGGATCAGTATCCCATCAGAAATACATTAAACTGGATCAGAATCCCATCAGAAACAACACAATAAACTGGATCAGAATCCCATCAGAAACACATTAAACTGGATCAGAATCCCACCAGAAACACATTAAACTGGATCAGAATCCCATCAGAAACAACACGTTAAACTGGATCAGAATCCCATCAGAAACACGTTAAACTGGATCAGAATCCCATCAGAAACACGTTAAACTGGATCAGAATCCCATCAGAAACACGTTAAACTGGATCAGAATCCCATCAGAAACAACACGTTAAACTGTATCAGAATCCCATCAGAAACACGTTAAACTGGATCAGAATCCCATCAGAAACACATTAAACTGGATCAGAATCCCATCAGAAACACATTAAACTGGATCAGAATCCCATCAGAAACACGTTAAACTGGATCAGAATCCCATCAGAAACACGTTAAACTGGGTCAGAATCGCATCAGAAACAAGAAACCCCATTGGTTTATTCTGTTTTACCATGTCTGTCTTCTCAGTGCTTTCCTTAAGCCACCAAGACTGAAACTTCTTGTGTTCATCTTCATCATAATGAAAACATCTGGGGCTTTGTATTTCTCTTCCACGTTCATATGATTCCTTTTTAATCTGGGGTAAACTATTGCTACCTCCAACAAGATCTCCTTTGCCTTTATCACTTGAGGATTTGGCTGGTCCGCCTATTCCTCAACAGATTGAAACTGATGTTGATAACCAAACCTTGATTCAGGAACCAATGCAAAATTAACTGTCCTTTTTGCTGATCCTCTCACAGTTTGACAGATTTGCACTTCTAACACTTCTAACATTTCAACTTGTCTTTCCAGTTTCCCCTCTCTTTTTGTTCTGCCAGTGTTATTCTCTCTCTTTGTCTTGCATGTCTTTCTTTCTTTTTCTTTAAATTGCAATTCAAGCTGTCTCATTTCCTTTTCATGTTGCAACTGTCTCAAGTCTTTTAGCTGTTAAAGCTGTTTCATTTGTATTGAATTTTATCCAATGATTCAGACTGTGCCACTGGCAAATGTAAATGCTGAGCTATCACTGAAATTATCTCCGCCTCCCTTGCCTCTTCCGGGGTAAACACAGTAAGAAGTTTAACAACACCAGGTTAAAGTCCAACAGGTTTATTTGGTAGCAAAAGTCACACAAGCTTTCGGAGCTGCAAGCCCCTTCTTCAGGTGAGTGGGAATTCTGTTCACAAACAGAGCATATAAAGACACAAACTCAATTTACATGAATAATGGTTGGAATGCGAATACTTACAACTAATTAAGTCTTTAAGAAACAAAACAATGTGAGTGGAGAGAGCATCAAGACAGGCTAAAAAGATGTGTATTGTCTCCAGACAAGACAGCCAGTGAAACTCTGTGGGGGTTACAAATAGTGTGCCATGAACCCAATATCCCGGTTGAGGCCGTCCTCGTGTGTGCGGAACTTGGCTATCAGTTTCTGCTCAGCGACTCTGCGCCGTCGTGTGTCGCGAAGGGACAAACACGGGACACAGTGGACAGAGTACCCTTCGTTGTCCAGTACTTCCCCGGAGCGGAGAAGCTACGGCATCTCCTCCAGAGCCTTCAACATGTCATTGATGAAGACGAACATCTCGCCAAAGCCATCCCCACACCCCCACTTCTTGCCTTCAAACAACCGCACAACCTCAAACAGACCATTGTCCGCAGCAAACTACCCAGCCTTCGAGAGAACAGTGACCATGACACCACACAACCCTGCCACAGCAACCTCTGCAAGACGTGCCGGATCATCGACACAGATGCCATCATCTCACGTGAGAACACCATCCACCAGGTACACGGTACATACTCTTGCAACTCGGCCAACGTTGTCTACCTGATACGCTGCAAGAAAGGATGTCCCGAGGCATGGTACATTGGGGAAACTATGCAGACGCTGCGACAACGGATGAATGAACACCGCTCGACAATCACCAGGCAAGACTGTTCTCTTCCTGTTGGGGAGCACTTCAGCGGTCACGGGCATTCGGCCTCTGATATTCGGGTAAGCGTTCTCCAAGGCGGCCTTCGCGACACACGACGGCGCAGAGTCGCTGAGCAGAAACTGATAGCCAAGTTCCGCACACACGAGGACGGCCTCAACCGGGATATTGGGTTCATGGCACACTATTTGTAACCCCCACAGAGTTTCACTGGCTGTCTTGTCTGGAGACAATACACATCTTTTTAGCCTGTCTTGATGCTCTCTCCACTCACATTGTTTTGTTTCTTAAAGACTTGATTAGTTGTAAGTATTCGCATTCCAACCATTATTCATGTAAATTGAGTTTATGTCTTTATATGCTCTGTTTGTGAACAGAATTCCCACTCACCTGAAGAAGGGGCTTGCAGCTCCGAAAGCTTGTGTGACTTTTGCTACCAAATAAACCTGTTGGACTTTAACCTGGTGTTGTTAAACTTCTTACTGTGTTTACCCCAGTCCAACGCCGGCATCTCCACATCATGTCTTCCGGGGTAGTCAGCTCCAGCTGGTCTGCCAATTCCAAAAGCTTTGTTTTAACCACTTTTTGTAAACCACTCTGGAGTGACCTCTTCCTCCACACCCAGGAAAACCTTAGCCTCTGAAAGAGCCATTATTCCACAAAGTACCCCTTATTCAAATGGAACACCTGAAAAGAAAACATCAATACTCAACACCCACTGTCTTTGCGTTCAATAATCCGAAACCAAACAAGGAATTATAGATTTTAATCCTGTAAGAGCCCCCAATTTTGTTAGGGACTAGATCAGCAACCCCAAGGTATATTATGAAGTTAGACTTGACCCTGTTTTTTTAATTTTGGCATTAGTGTAAGGTAAGGTGTTTCACACCAGATGTGATTCGGTTGACACGCTAGGAAGCTTCTATCAAAACAAACTGTATTTTTAACAATACAGTTTAATTATAACAAATTAATTAGCTTAACCTATACCAATCAAAATACTTAAATATGACAAGATACAATTCTTAACTGCTAATCTACCTCTATTAGTTCCAATATAAGCAATATTCCTCAGAGACTTAAATTCCCTTCAAAATCAGTTTGCAAACAACCTGCTTACATGTTTTTACTTGTGAATAGTACGAGAACATTTGAACACCTCTAGAGAGAGATAGAGACTCCTGACACCCAAACAGCAGCCTCCAGAGAGCAAGAGAGCGAAACGCCTCTTGCTGCTTTCAGGGTCTCACAGAAACCAAACCACAATATGATAGAATTTACCTGCAGTTTGAAAGGGAGAAGCTGGAATCAGATGTAGCGGTATTACAATTAAGTGAAGATAACTGCAAAGTCATGAGGGAGGAGCTGGCCAGAGTTGATTACAGGCAGGACAGTGGAACAGCAATGGCAGGAGTTTTTGAGAGTTATTCGGGAGGCACAACAGAAATTCATCCCAAGGAGGAGGAAACATGCTAAGGGCAGGACAAGGCATCCATGGCTGACGAGGAAAGTCAAGGACAGCATAAAAGCAAAAGGAAAAGCATACAAAGTGGTGAGGATTAGTGGGAAGCCAGAGGATTGGGAAGCCTTCAAAAGTGAGCAGAGGACAACTAAAAAAGCAATAAGGGGGAGGAGATGAAATACGAGTGTAAGCTAGCTAGTAATATAAAAGAAGATAGGATGAGTTTTTTTCAACATATAGAAGGTAGGAAGGAGGCAAAAATAGCCATTGGACCACTGGAAAATGAGGCTGGAGAAGTAATAATAGGAAACAAAGCAATGGCAGAGAAACTGAATAGTTACTTTGCATCAGTCTTCACGATGGAAGACACCAGTGGGATGCCAGAGCTCCAGAAGAGTCAGGGGGCACAGTGAGTGTACTGGACATCACTAAGGAGAAGGTTCTGAGGGAACTGAAAGGTCTGAAGGTGGATAAATCACCTGGACCAGATGGACTACACCCCAGGGTTCAATAAGAGATAGGTGAGGAAATTGTGGAAGCATTGGTGGCGATCTTTCAGCAATCACTGGAGACAGGGTGGGTCCCAGAGGACTGGAAAGTAGCTAATCTAACACCGCTGTTTAAGAAGGGAGGAGGCAGCAGATGGGAAATTATAGGCTGGTTAGCCTGACTTCGGTCAGCAAGATTTTAGAGTCCATTATTAAAGAGGAGATCGCAGGGTACTTGGAAGTGCGTGATAAAATAGGGCTGAGTCAGCACGGCTTTGTCAAGGGGAGGTCATGTCTGACAAATCTGTTAGAGTTCTTTGAGAAGGTAACAAGGAAGTTAGATAAAGGAGAGTCAGTGCACGTGATTTATTTAGATTTCCAGGAGGCCTTTGACAAGGTGCCGCATAGGAAACTGGTAAATACGTCAAGTGCCCATGGTGTTAAGTGTAAGATCCTGGCATGGATAGAGGATTGGCTGACTGGCAGAAGGCAGAGAGTAGTGGTGTGCCTCAGAGGGTCAGTGCTGGGACCACAACTTTTCACAATATTCATTAACGATTTGGAGGATGGAACTGAAGGCACTGTTGCTAAGTTTGCAGATGCTACAAAGATATGTAGAGAGACAGGCAGTATTGAGGAAGCAGGGGGGCTGCAGAGGGACTTGGACAGGTTTGGAGAGTCAAAGAAGTGGCAGATGGAATATAATGTGGAAAAGTGTGAGGTTATGCACTTTGGAAGGAGGAATGGAGGCATAGACTATTTTCTAAATGGGGAAATGCTTAGGAAATCAGAAACACAAAGGACTTGGGAGTCATTGTTCAAGATTCTCCTAAGGTTAACGTGCAGGTTCAATCAGCAGTTAGAAAAGCAAATGCAATGTTAGCATTCATGTCGAGAGGGCCAGAACACAAGAGCAGGGATGTAGTTCTGAGGCTGTATAACGCTCTGGTCAGACCCCATTTGAAGTATTGTGAACAGTTTTGGGCCCCATATCTAAGGAAGGATGTGCTGGCCATAGAAAGGGTCCACTGGTGGTTCACAAGAATGATCCCTGGAATGAAGAGCTTGTCATATGAGGAACAGTTGAGGACTCTGGGTCTGTACTCGTTGGGAGTTTAGAAGGATGAGGGAGGATCTTATTGAAACTTACAGGATACAGCGAGGCCTGGATAGAGTGGACGTGGGGAGGATGTTTCCACTAGTAGGAAAAACTAGAATCAGAGGGCGCAACCTCAGGCTAAAGGGACGATCCTTTAAAACAGAGATGAGGAGGACTTTCTTCAGCCAGAGAGTGGTGAATCTGTGGAACTCTTTGCCACAGAGGGCTGTGGAGGCCAGGTCATTGAGTGTCTTTAAGACAGAGATAGATAGGTTCTTGATTAATAAGGGGATCAGGGGTTATGGGGAAAAGGCAGGAGAATGGGGATGAGAAAAAAATCAGCCATGATTGAATGGCGGAGCAGACTCGATGGGCTGAGTGGCCTAATTCTGCTCCTCTGTCTTAGGGTTTTAACCGTTTTCCCCGTGAGCATAGCTCCGTCCATTCACATCACTCTGTCCTTGTCAATCAACCTAATTAACCCTACTCTGAAACCCCAGGAAAAAAACAAAAATAAACAAAACTCCATTTACTCAAATTAAAACAAACACCTCATGAAATAGGCCACATATCGCATCTAACCCAAGAAACAGAATCATCAGGAGAATGGACAGGGCCCTGGGAGTTGTGGAGGGGTTTGAGACATCCTACGGGTAGGGAAGGGGTGCAGCATCAGAACAATGAAGACAGGTTTTCCTGGGGTGGGTTGGACCATGAGTTGTTGTCTGATCCCAATCCTGTCCACAGCAAAGATTCCAACATTTTCAAGGACCAACGGCCTCAGGAGAAACAGGAATCACAGCACGAACCTCAGGGAAACTACGCTACCAATTTAATGAAGGCAACAGGAGCAATTCTCTCATTCCCCCAGCAAGCTGTGATTACAGGTCCCAATATAAACCCCCGCACCTCCTCCATCATATGTGGACTGGTCACTCACAGTGTAACTACTCCGACTCCACATGTAGACCGGTCGCTCACACAGTGTAACTACCCCGACTCCACATGTAGACCGGTCACTCACACAGTGTAACTACCCCGACTCCACATGTAGACTGGTCACTCACACAGTGTAACTACCCCGACTCCACATGTAGACCGGTCACTCACACAGTGTAACTACCCCGACTCCACATGTAGACCGGTCACTCACACAGTGTAACTACCCCGACTCCACATGTAGACCGGTCACTCACACAGTGTAACCACCCCGACTCCACATGTAGACCGGTCGCTCACACAGTGTAACCACCCCGATTCCACATGTAGACCGGTCGCTCACACAGTGTAACCACCCCGACTCCACATGTAGACCGGTCACTCACACAGTGTAACTACCCCGACTCCACATGTAGACCGGTCACTCACACAGTGTAACTACCCCGACTCCACATGTAGACTGGTCACTCACACAGTGTAACTACCCCGACTCCACATGTAGACTGGTCACTCACACAGTGTAACTAACCCTGAATCAACATGTAGACCGGTCGCTCACACAGTGTAACTACCTTTGACTCCACATGTAGACTGGTCACTCACACAGTGTAACCACGCCGACTCCACATGTAGAGCGGTCACTCACACAGTGTAACCACCCCGACTCCACATGTAGACCGGTCACTCACACAGTGTAACCACCCCGACTCCACATGTAGACTGGTCACTCACACAGTGTAACTACCCCGACTCCACATGTAGACTGGTCACTCACACAGTGTAACTACCCCGACTCCACATGTAGACCGGTCGCTCACACAGTGTAACCACCCCGACTCCACATGTAGACCGGTCACTCACACAGTGTAACCACCCCGACTCCACATGTAGACTGGTCACTCACACAGTGTAACCACGCCGACTCCACATGTAGACTGGTCACTCACACAGTGTAACTACCCCGACTCCACATGTAGACCGGTCACTCACACAGTGTAACCACCCCGACTCCACATGTAGAGCGGTCACTCACACAGTGTAACCACGCCGACTCCACATGTAGACTGGTCACTCACACAGTGTAACTACCCCGACTCCACATATAGACTGGTCACTCACACAGTGTAACTACCCCGACTCCACATATAGACTGGTCACTCACACAGTGTAACCACCCCGACTCCACATGTAGACCGGTCACTCACACAGTGTAACCCCCCCGACTCCACATGTAGACTGGTCACTCACACAGTGTAACTACCCCGACTCCACATGTAGACCGGTCACTCACACAGTGTAACTACCCCGACTCCACATGTAGACTGGTCACTCACACAGTGTAACTACCCCGACTCCACATGTAGACCGGTCACTCACACAGTGTAACTACCCCGAATCCACATGTAGACTGGTCACTCACACAGTGTAACCACCCCGACTCCACATGTCGACCGGTCACTCACACAGTGTAACCCCCCCGACTCCACATGTAGACCGGTCGCTCACACAGTGTAACCCCCCCCGACTCCACATGTCGACTGGTCACTCACACAGTGTAACTACCCCGAATCCACATGTAGACCGGTCACTCACACAGTGTAACTAACCCTGAATCAACATGTAGACCGGTCGCTCACACAGTGTAACAACCCCGACTCCACATGTAGACCGGTCACTCACACAGTGTAACTACCCCGACTCCACATGTAGACTGGTCACTCACACAGTGTAACCACCCCGACTCCACATGTAGACTGGTCACTCACACAGTGTAACAACCCCGACTCCACATATAGACCGGTCACTCACACAGTGTAACTACCCCGACTCCACATGTAGACTGGTCACTCACACAGTGTAACTACCCCGACTCCACATGTAGACCGGTCACTCACACAGTGTAACTACCCCGACTCCACATGTAGACCGGTCACTCACACAGTGTAACTACCCCGACTCCACATGTAGACTGGTCGCTCACACAGTGTAACTACCCCGACTCCACATGTAGACCGGTCACTCACACAGTGTAACTACCCCGACTCCACATGTAGACTGGTCGCTCACACAGTGTAACTACCCCGACTCCACATGTAGACTGGTCACTCACACAGTGTAACTACCCCGACTCCACATGTAGACCGGTCACTCACACAGTGTAACTACCCCGACTCCACATGTAGACTGGTCGCTCACACAGTGTAACTACCCTGACTCCACATGTAGACTGGTCACTCACACAGTGTAACTACCCCGACTCCACATGTAGAGCGGTCACTCACACAGTGTAACTACCCCGACTCCACATGTAGACCGGTCACTCACACAGTGTAACCACCCCGACTCCACATCTAGACCGGTCACTCACACAGTGTAACTACCCCGACTCCACATGTAGACCGGTCACTCACACAGTGTAACCACCCCGACTCCACATGTAGACTGGTCACTCACACAGTGCAAACACCCCGAATCCACATGTAGACCGGTCACTCACACAGTGTAACGACCCCGACTCCACATGTAGACTGGTCACTCACACAGTGTAACCACCCCGACTCCACATGTAGACTGGTCGCTCACACAGTGTAACTACCCCGACTCCACATGTAGACTGGTCACTCACACAGTGTAACCACCCCGACTCCACATATAGACCGGTCACTCACACAGTGTAACAACCCCGACTCCACATATAGACCGGTCACTCACACAGTGTAACCACCCCGACTCCACATGTAGACTGGTCGCTCACACAGTGTAACTACCCCGACTCCACATGTAGACTGGTCACTCACACAGTGTAACTACCCCGACTCCACATATAGACCGGTCACTCACACAGTGTAACAACCCCGACTCCACATATAGACCGGTCACTCACACAGTGTAACCACCCCGACTCCACATGTAGACTGGTCGCTCACACAGTGTAACTACCCCGACTCCACATGTAGACCGGTCGCTCACACAGTGTAACCACCCCGACTCCACATGTAGACTGGTCACTCACACAGTGCAAACACCCCGACTCCACATGTAGACCGGTCACTCACACAGTGTAACGACCCCGACTCCACATATAGACCGGTCACTCACACAGTGTAACTACCCCGACTCCACATGTAGACTGGTCACTCACACAGTGTAACTACCCCGACTCCACATGTAGACTGGTCACTCACACAGTGTAACTACCCCGACTCCACATGTAGACTGGTCACTCACACAGTGTAACTACCCCGACTCCACATGTAGACTGGTCACTCACACAGTGTAACTACCCCGACTCCACATGTAGACTGGTCACTCACACAGTGTAACTACCCCGACTCCACATGTAGAGTGGTCACTCACACAGTGTAACTACCCCGACTCCACATGTAGACCGGTCACTCACACAGTGTAACTACCCCGACTCCACATGTAGACCGGTCGCTAACACAGTGTAACCCCCCCCGACTCCACATGTAGACTGGTCACTCACACAGTGTAACTACCCCGACTCCACATGTAGACCGGTCACTCACACAGTGTAACTAACCCTGAATCAACATGTAGACCGGTCGCTCACACAGTGTAACTACCTTTGACTCCACATGTAGACCGGTCACTCACACAGTGTAACAACCCCGACTCCACATGTAGACTGGTCACTCACACAGTGTAACCACCCCGACTCCACATGTAGACTGGTCACTCACACAGTGTAACTACCCCGACTCCACATGTAGACTGGTCACTCACACAGTGTAACTACCCCGACTCCACATGTAGACTGGTCACTCACACAGTGTAACTACCCCGACTCCACATGTAGACTGGTCACTCACACAGTGTAACTACCCCGACTCCACATGTAGACTGGTCACTCACACAGTGTAACTACCCCGACTCCACATGTAGAGTGGTCACTCACACAGTGTAACTACCCCGACTCCACATGTAGACCGGTCACTCACACAGTGTAACCACCCCGACTCCACATGTAGACCGGTCGCTAACACAGTGTAACCCCCCCCGACTCCACATGTAGACTGGTCACTCACACAGTGTAACTACCCCGACTCCACATGTAGACTGGTCACTCACACAGTGTAACTACCCCGACTCCACATGTAGACCGGTCGCTAACACAGTGTAACCCCCCCCGACTCCACATGTAGACTGGTCACTCACACAGTGTAACTACCCCGACTCCACATGTAGACCGGTCACTCACACAGTGTAACTAACCCTGAATCAACATGTAGACCGGTCGCTCACACAGTGTAACTACCTTTGACTCCACATGTAGACCGGTCACTCACACAGTGTAACAACCCCGACTCCACATGTAGACTGGTCACTCACACAGTGTAACCACCCCGACTCCACATGTAGACTGGTCACTCACACAGTGTAACTACCCCGACTCCACATGTAGACTGGTCACTCACACAGTGTAACTACCCCGACTCCACATGTAGACTGGTCACTCACACAGTGTAACTACCCCGACTCCACATGTAGACTGGTCACTCACACAGTGTAACTACCCCGACTCCACATGTAGACTGGTCACTCACACAGTGTAACTACCCCGACTCCACATGTAGACTGGTCACTCACACAGTGTAACTACCCCGACTCCACATGTAGACTGGTCACTCACACAGTGTAACCACCCCGACTCCACATGTAGACCGGTCACTCACACAGTGTAACTACCCCGACTCCACATGTAGACCGGTCACTCACACAGTGTAACTACCCCGACTCCACATGTAGACTGGTCGCTCACACAGTGTAACTACCCCGACTCCACATGTAGACCGGTCACTCACACAGTGTAACTACCCCGACTCCACATGTAGACCGGTCACTCACACAGTGTAACCACGCCGACTCCACATGTAGACCGGTCGCTCACACAGTGTAACTACCCCGACTCCACATGTAGACTGGTCGCTCACACAGTGTAACTACCCTGACTCCACATGTAGACTGGTCGCTCACACAGTGTAACTACCCCGAATCCACATGTAGACTGGTCGCTCACACAGTGTAACTACCCCGACTCCACATGTAGACCGGTCACTCACACAGTGTAACCAACCCGACTCCACATGTAGACTGGTCGCTCACACAGTGTAACTACCCTGACTCCACATGTAGACTGGTCACTCACACAGTGTAACTACCCCGACTCCACATGTAGAGCGGTCACTCACACAGTGTAACTACCCCGACTCCACATGTAGACCGGTCACTCACACAGTGTAACCACCCCGACTCCACATGTAGACTGGTCACTCACACAGTGCAAACACCCCGACTCCACATGTAGACCGGTCGCTCACACAGTGTAACCACCCCGACTCCACATGTAGACCGGTCACTCACACAGTGTAACGACCCCGACTCCACATGTAGACTGGTCACTCACACAGTGCAAACACCCCGACTCCACATGTAGACTGGTCACTCACACAGTGTAACGACCCCGACTCCACATATAGACCGGTCACTCACACAGTGTAACTACCCCGACTCCACATATAGACCGGTCACTCACACAGTGTAACTACCCCGACTCCACATATAGACCGGTCACTCACACAGTGTAACCACCCCGACTCCACATGTAGACCGGTCACTCACACAGTGTAACGACCCCGACTCCACATGTAGACTGGTCACTCACACAGTGCAAACACCCCGACTCCACATGTAGACTGGTCACTCACACAGTGTAACGACCCCGACTCCACATATAGACCGGTCACTCACACAGTGTAACCACCCCGACTCCACATATAGACCGGTCACTCACACAGTGTAACTACCCCGACTCCACATGTAGACTGGTCACTCACACAGTGTAACTACCCCGACTCCACATGTAGACTGGTCACTCACACAGTGTAACTACCCCGACTCCACATGTAGACCGGTCACTCACACAGTGTAACTACCCCGACTCCACATGTAGACTGGTCACTCACACAGTGTAACTACCCCGACTCCACATGTAGACTGGTCACTCACACAGTGTAACTACCCCGACTCCACATGTAGACCGGTCACTCACACAGTGTAACTTCCCCGACTCCACATGTAGACTGGTCACTCACACAGTGTAACGACCCCGACTCCACATGTAGATTGGTCACTCACACAGTGTAACCACCCCGACTCCACATGTAGACCGGTCACACACAGTGTAACTACCCCGACTCCACATGTAGACTGGTCACTCACACAGTGTAACTACCCCGACTCCACATGTAGACCGGTCACTCACACAGTGTAACTACCCCGACTCCACATGTAGACTGGTCACTCACACAGTGTAACCACCCCGACTCCACATGTAGACCGGTCACACACAGTGTAACTACCCCGACTCCACATGTAGACTGGTCACTCACACAGTGTAACTACCCCGACTCCACATGTAGACCGGTCACTCACACAGTGTAACTAACCCTGAATCCACATGTAGACCGGTCGCTCACACAGTGTAACCACCCCGACTCCACATGTAGACTGGTTACTCACACAGTGTAACCACCCCGACTCCACATGTAGACTGGTTACTCACACAGTGCAAACACCCCGACTCCACATGTAGACCGGTCACTCACACAGTGTAACCACCCCGACTCCACATGTAGACCGGTCACTCACACAGTGTAACCACCCCGACTCCACATGTAGACTGGTTACTCACACAGTGCAAACACCCCGACTCCACATGTAGACCGGTCACTCACACAGTGTAACCACCCCGACTCCACATGTAGACTGGTCACTCACACAGTGTAACTACCCCGACTCCACATGTAGACCGGTCACTCACACAGTGTAACCACCCCGACTCCACATGTAGACTGGTCACTCACACAGTGTAACTACCCCGACTCCACATGTAGACCGGTCACTCACACAGTGTAACCACCCCGACTCCACATGTAGACTGGTCACTCACACAGTGTAACCACCCCGACTCCACATGTAGACCGGTCACTCACACAGTGTAACCACCCCGACTCCACATATAGACCGGTCACTCACACAGTGTAACTACCCCGACTCCACATGTAGACTGGTCACTCACACAGTGTAACTACCCCGACTCCACATGTAGACCGGTCACACACAGTGTAACTACCCCGACTCCACATGTAGACTGGTCACTCACACAGTGTAACTACCCCGACTCCACATGTAGACTGGTCACTCACACAGTGTAACCACCCCGACTCCACATGTAGACTGGTCACTCACACAGTGTAACGACCCCGACTCCACATGTAGACTGGTCACTCACACAGTGTAACTACCCCGACTCCACATGTAGACTGGTCACTCACACAGTGTAACTACCCCGACTCCACATGTAGACCGGTCACTCACACAGTGTAACTACCCCGACTCCACATGTAGACTGGTCACTCACACAGTGTAACCACCCCGACTCCACATGTAGACCGGTCACTCACACAGTGTAACTAACCCTGAATCCACATGTAGACCGGTCGCTCACACAGTGTAACTACCCCGACTCCACATGTAGACTGGTCACTCACACAGTGTAACTACCCCGACTCCACATGTAGACTGGTCACTCACACAGTGTAACTACCCCGACTCCACATGTAGACCGGTCACTCACACAGTGTAACTACCCCGACTCCACATGTAGACTGGTCACTCACACAGTGTAACTACCCCGACTCCACATGTAGACTGGTCACTCACACAGTGTAACTACCCCGACTCCACATGTAGACCGGTCACTCACACAGTGTAACTACCCCGACTCCACATGTAGACTGGTCACTCACACAGTGTAACGACCCCGACTCCACATGTAGATTGGTCACTCACACAGTGTAACCACCCCGACTCCACATGTAGACCGGTCACACACAGTGTAACTACCCCGACTCCACATGTAGACTGGTCACTCACACAGTGTAACTACCCCGACTCCACATGTAGACCGGTCACTCACACAGTGTAACTACCCCGACTCCACATGTAGACTGGTCACTCACACAGTGTAACCACCCCGACTCCACATGTAGACCGGTCACACACAGTGTAACTACCCCGACTCCACATGTAGACTGGTCACTCACACAGTGTAACTACCCCGACTCCACATGTAGACCGGTCACTCACACAGTGTAACTAACCCTGAATCCACATGTAGACCGGTCGCTCACACAGTGTAACCACCCCGACTCCACATGTAGACTGGTTACTCACACAGTGTAACCACCCCGACTCCACATGTAGACTGGTTACTCACACAGTGCAAACACCCCGACTCCACATGTAGACCGGTCACTCACACAGTGTAACCACCCCGACTCCACATGTAGACCGGTCACTCACACAGTGTAACCACCCCGACTCCACATGTAGACTGGTTACTCACACAGTGCAAACACCCCGACTCCACATGTAGACCGGTCACTCACACAGTGTAACCACCCCGACTCCACATGTAGACTGGTCACTCACACAGTGTAACTACCCCGACTCCACATGTAGACCGGTCACTCACACAGTGTAACCACCCCGACTCCACATGTAGACTGGTCACTCACACAGTGTAACTACCCCGACTCCACATGTAGACCGGTCACTCACACAGTGTAACCACCCCGACTCCACATGTAGACTGGTCACTCACACAGTGTAACCACCCCGACTCCACATGTAGACCGGTCACTCACACAGTGTAACCACCCCGACTCCACATATAGACCGGTCACTCACACAGTGTAACTACCCCGACTCCACATGTAGACTGGTCACTCACACAGTGTAACTACCCCGACTCCACATGTAGACCGGTCACACACAGTGTAACTACCCCGACTCCACATGTAGACTGGTCACTCACACAGTGTAACTACCCCGACTCCACATGTAGACTGGTCACTCACACAGTGTAACCACCCCGACTCCACATGTAGACTGGTCACTCACACAGTGTAACGACCCCGACTCCACATGTAGACTGGTCACTCACACAGTGTAACTACCCCGACTCCACATGTAGACTGGTCACTCACACAGTGTAACTACCCCGACTCCACATGTAGACCGGTCACTCACACAGTGTAACTACCCCGACTCCACATGTAGACTGGTCACTCACACAGTGTAACCACCCCGACTCCACATGTAGACCGGTCACACACAGTGTAACTACCCCGACTCCACATGTAGACTGGTCACTCACACAGTGTAACTACCCCGACTCCACATGTAGACCGGTCACTCACACAGTGTAACTAACCCTGAATCCACATGTAGACCGGTCGCTCACACAGTGTAACTACCCCGACTCCACATGTAGAGCGGTCGCTCACACAGTGTAACCACCCCGACTCCACATGTAGACTGGTCACTCACACAGTGTAACTACCCCGACTCCACATGTAGACCGGTCGCTCACACAGTGTAACTACCCCGACTCCACATGTAGACTGGTTACTCACACAGTGCAAACACCCCGACTCCACATGTAGACCGGTCACTCACACAGTGTAACCACCCCGACTCCACATGTAGACCGGTCACTCACACAGTGTAACCACCCCGACTCCACATGTAGACTGGTTACTCACACAGTGCAAACACCCCGACTCCACATGTAGACCGGTCACTCACACAGTGTAACCACCCCGACTCCACATGTAGACTGGTCACTCACACAGTGTAACTACCCCGACTCCACATGTAGACCGGTCACTCACACAGTGTAACTACCCCGACTCCACATGTAGACTGGTCACTCACACAGTGTAACGACCCCGACTCCACATGTAGACTGGTCACTCACACAGTGTAACCACCCCGACTCCACATGTAGACCGGTCACTCACACAGTGTAACCACCCCGACTCCACATATAGACCGGTCACTCACACAGTGTAACTACCCCGACTCCACATGTAGACTGGTCACTCACACAGTGTAACTACCCCGACTCCACATGTAGACCGGTCACACACAGTGTAACTACCCCGACTCCACATGTAGACTGGTCACTCACACAGTGTAACTACCCCGACTCCACATGTAGACTGGTCACTCACACAGTGTAACCACCCCGACTCCACATGTAGACTGGTCACTCACACAGTGTAACGACCCCGACTCCACATGTAGACTGGTCACTCACACAGTGTAACTACCCCGACTCCACATGTAGACTGGTCACTCACACAGTGTAACTACCCCGACTCCACATGTAGACCGGTCACTCACACAGTGTAACTACCCCGACTCCACATGTAGACTGGTCACTCACACAGTGTAACCACCCCGACTCCACATGTAGACCGGTCACACACAGTGTAACTACCCCGACTCCACATGTAGACTGGTCACTCACACAGTGTAACTACCCCGACTCCACATGTAGACCGGTCACTCACACAGTGTAACTAACCCTGAATCCACATGTAGACCGGTCGCTCACACAGTGTAACTACCCCGACTCCACATGTAGAGCGGTCGCTCACACAGTGTAACCACCCCGACTCCACATGTAGACTGGTCACTCACACAGTGTAACTACCCCGACTCCACATGTAGACCGGTCACTCACACAGTGTAACTACCCCGACTCCACATGTAGACCGGTCACTCACACAGTGTAACTACCCCGACTCCACATGTAGACTGGTCGCTCACACAGTGTAACTACCCCGACTCCACATGTAGACCGGTCACTCACACAGTGTAACTACCCCGACTCCACATGTAGACTGGTCGCTCACACAGTGTAACTACCCCGACTCCACATGTAGACTGGTCACTCACACAGTGTAACTACCCCGACTCCACATGTAGACCGGTCACTCACACAGTGTAACTACCCCGACTCCACATGTAGACTGGTCGCTCACACAGTGTAACTACCCTGACTCCACATGTAGACTGGTCACTCACACAGTGTAACTACCCCGACTCCACATGTAGAGCGGTCACTCACACAGTGTAACTACCCCGACTCCACATGTAGACCGGTCACTCACACAGTGTAACCACCCCGACTCCACATCTAGACCGGTCACTCACACAGTGTAACTACCCCGACTCCACATGTAGACCGGTCACTCACACAGTGTAACCACCCCGACTCCACATGTAGACTGGTCACTCACACAGTGCAAACACCCCGAATCCACATGTAGACCGGTCACTCACACAGTGTAACGACCCCGACTCCACATGTAGACTGGTCACTCACACAGTGTAACCACCCGACTCCACATGTAGACTGGTCGCTCACACAGTGTAACTACCCCGACTCCACATGTAGACTGGTCACTCACACAGTGTAACCACCCCGACTCCACATATAGACCGGTCACTCACACAGTGTAACAACCCCGACTCCACATATAGACCGGTCACTCACACAGTGTAACCACCCCGACTCCACATGTAGACTGGTCGCTCACACAGTGTAACTACCCCGACTCCACATGTAGACTGGTCACTCACACAGTGTAACTACCCCGACTCCACATATAGACCGGTCACTCACACAGTGTAACAACCCCGACTCCACATATAGACCGGTCACTCACACAGTGTAACCACCCCGACTCCACATGTAGACTGGTCGCTCACACAGTGTAACTACCCCGACTCCACATGTAGACCGGTCGCTCACACAGTGTAACCACCCCGACTCCACATGTAGACTGGTCACTCACACAGTGCAAACACCCCGACTCCACATGTAGACCGGTCACTCACACAGTGTAACGACCCCGACTCCACATATAGACCGGTCACTCACACAGTGTAACTACCCCGACTCCACATGTAGACTGGTCACTCACACAGTGTAACTACCCCGACTCCACATGTAGACTGGTCACTCACACAGTGTAACTACCCCGACTCCACATGTAGACTGGTCACTCACACAGTGTAACTACCCCGACTCCACATGTAGACTGGTCACTCACACAGTGTAACTACCCCGACTCCACATGTAGACTGGTCACTCACACAGTGTAACTACCCCGACTCCACATGTAGAGTGGTCACTCACACAGTGTAACTACCCCGACTCCACATGTAGACCGGTCACTCACACAGTGTAACTACCCCGACTCCACATGTAGACCGGTCGCTAACACAGTGTAACCCCCCCCGACTCCACATGTAGACTGGTCACTCACACAGTGTAACTACCCCGACTCCACATGTAGACCGGTCACTCACACAGTGTAACTAACCCTGAATCAACATGTAGACCGGTCGCTCACACAGTGTAACTACCTTTGACTCCACATGTAGACCGGTCACTCACACAGTGTAACAACCCCGACTCCACATGTAGACTGGTCACTCACACAGTGTAACCACCCCGACTCCACATGTAGACTGGTCACTCACACAGTGTAACTACCCCGACTCCACATGTAGACTGGTCACTCACACAGTGTAACTACCCCGACTCCACATGTAGACTGGTCACTCACACAGTGTAACTACCCCGACTCCACATGTAGACTGGTCACTCACACAGTGTAACTACCCCGACTCCACATGTAGACTGGTCACTCACACAGTGTAACTACCCCGATTCCACATGTAGAGTGGTCACTCACACAGTGTAACTACCCCGACTCCACATGTAGACCGGTCACTCACACAGTGTAACCACCCCGACTCCACATGTAGACCGGTCGCTAACACAGTGTAACCCCCCCCGACTCCACATGTAGACTGGTCACTCACACAGTGTAACTACCCCGACTCCACATGTAGACTGGTCACTCACACAGTGTAACTACCCCGACTCCACATGTAGACCGGTCGCTAACACAGTGTAACCCCCCCCGACTCCACATGTAGACTGGTCACTCACACAGTGTAACTACCCCGACTCCACATGTAGACCGGTCACTCACACAGTGTAACTAACCCTGAATCAACATGTAGACCGGTCGCTCACACAGTGTAACTACCTTTGACTCCACATGTAGACCGGTCACTCACACAGTGTAACAACCCCGACTCCACATGTAGACTGGTCACTCACACAGTGTAACCACCCCGACTCCACATGTGGACTGGTCACTCACACAGTGTAACTACCCCGACTCCACATGTAGACTGGTCACTCACACAGTGTAACTACCCCGACTCCACATGTAGACTGGTCACTCACACAGTGTAACTACCCCGACTCCACATGTAGACTGGTCACTCACACAGTGTAACTACCCCGACTCCACATGTAGACTGGTCACTCACACAGTGTAACTACCCCGACTCCACATGTAGACTGGTCACTCACACAGTGTAACTACCCCGACTCCACATGTAGACTGGTCACTCACACAGTGTAACCACCCCGACTCCACATGTAGACCGGTCACTCACACAGTGTAACTACCCCGACTCCACATGTAGACCGGTCACTCACACAGTGTAACTACCCCGACTCCACATGTAGACTGGTCGCTCACACAGTGTAACTACCCCGACTCCACATGTAGACCGGTCACTCACACAGTGTAACTACCCCGACTCCACATGTAGACCGGTCACTCACACAGTGTAACCACGCCGACTCCACATGTAGACCGGTCGCTCACACAGTGTAACTACCCCGACTCCACATGTAGACTGGTCGCTCACACAGTGTAACTACCCTGACTCCACATGTAGACTGGTCGCTCACACAGTGTAACTACCCCGAATCCACATGTAGACTGGTCGCTCACACAGTGTAACTACCCCGACTCCACATGTAGACCGGTCACTCACACAGTGTAACCAACCCGACTCCACATGTAGACTGGTCGCTCACACAGTGTAACTACCCTGACTCCACATGTAGACTGGTCACTCACACAGTGTAACTACCCCGACTCCACATGTAGAGCGGTCACTCACACAGTGTAACTACCCCGACTCCACATGTAGACCGGTCACTCACACAGTGTAACCACCCCGACTCCACATGTAGACTGGTCACTCACACAGTGCAAACACCCCGACTCCACATGTAGACCGGTCGCTCACACAGTGTAACCACCCCGACTCCACATGTAGACCGGTCACTCACACAGTGTAACGACCCCGACTCCACATGTAGACTGGTCACTCACACAGTGCAAACACCCCGACTCCACATGTAGACTGGTCACTCACACAGTGTAACGACCCCGACTCCACATATAGACCGGTCACTCACACAGTGTAACTACCCCGACTCCACATATAGACCGGTCACTCACACAGTGTAACTACCCCGACTCCACATATAGACCGGTCACTCACACAGTGTAACCACCCCGACTCCACATGTAGACCGGTCACTCACACAGTGTAACGACCCCGACTCCACATGTAGACTGGTCACTCACACAGTGCAAACACCCCGACTCCACATGTAGACTGGTCACTCACACAGTGTAACGACCCCGACTCCACATATAGACCGGTCACTCACACAGTGTAACCACCCCGACTCCACATATAGACCGGTCACTCACACAGTGTAACTACCCCGACTCCACATGTAGACTGGTCACTCACACAGTGTAACTACCCCGACTCCACATGTAGACTGGTCACTCACACAGTGTAACTACCCCGACTCCACATGTAGACCGGTCACTCACACAGTGTAACTACCCCGACTCCACATGTAGACTGGTCACTCACACAGTGTAACTACCCCGACTCCACATGTAGACTGGTCACTCACACAGTGTAACTACCCCGACTCCACATGTAGACCGGTCACTCACACAGTGTAACTTCCCCGACTCCACATGTAGACTGGTCACTCACACAGTGTAACGACCCCGACTCCACATGTAGATTGGTCACTCACACAGTGTAACCACCCCGACTCCACATGTAGACCGGTCACACACAGTGTAACTACCCCGACTCCACATGTAGACTGGTCACTCACACAGTGTAACTACCCCGACTCCACATGTAGACCGGTCACTCACACAGTGTAACTACCCCGACTCCACATGTAGACTGGTCACTCACACAGTGTAACCACCCCGACTCCACATGTAGACCGGTCACACACAGTGTAACTACCCCGACTCCACATGTAGACTGGTCACTCACACAGTGTAACTACCCCGACTCCACATGTAGACCGGTCACTCACACAGTGTAACTAACCCTGAATCCACATGTAGACCGGTCGCTCACACAGTGTAACCACCCCGACTCCACATGTAGACTGGTTACTCACACAGTGTAACCACCCCGACTCCACATGTAGACTGGTTACTCACACAGTGCAAACACCCCGACTCCACATGTAGACCGGTCACTCACACAGTGTAACCACCCCGACTCCACATGTAGACCGGTCACTCACACAGTGTAACCACCCCGACTCCACATGTAGACTGGTTACTCACACAGTGCAAACACCCCGACTCCACATGTAGACCGGTCACTCACACAGTGTAACCACCCCGACTCCACATGTAGACTGGTCACTCACACAGTGTAACTACCCCGACTCCACATGTAGACCGGTCACTCACACAGTGTAACCACCCCGACTCCACATGTAGACTGGTCACTCACACAGTGTAACTACCCCGACTCCACATGTAGACCGGTCACTCACACAGTGTAACCACCCCGACTCCACATGTAGACTGGTCACTCACACAGTGTAACCACCCCGACTCCACATGTAGACCGGTCACTCACACAGTGTAACCACCCCGACTCCACATATAGACCGGTCACTCACACAGTGTAACTACCCCGACTCCACATGTAGACTGGTCACTCACACAGTGTAACTACCCCGACTCCACATGTAGACCGGTCACACACAGTGTAACTACCCCGACTCCACATGTAGACTGGTCACTCACACAGTGTAACTACCCCGACTCCACATGTAGACTGGTCACTCACACAGTGTAACCACCCCGACTCCACATGTAGACTGGTCACTCACACAGTGTAACGACCCCGACTCCACATGTAGACTGGTCACTCACACAGTGTAACTACCCCGACTCCACATGTAGACTGGTCACTCACACAGTGTAACTACCCCGACTCCACATGTAGACCGGTCACTCACACAGTGTAACTACCCCGACTCCACATGTAGACTGGTCACTCACACAGTGTAACCACCCCGACTCCACATGTAGACCGGTCACTCACACAGTGTAACTAACCCTGAATCCACATGTAGACCGGTCGCTCACACAGTGTAACTACCCCGACTCCACATGTAGACTGGTCACTCACACAGTGTAACTACCCCGACTCCACATGTAGACTGGTCACTCACACAGTGTAACTACCCCGACTCCACATGTAGACCGGTCACTCACACAGTGTAACTACCCCGACTCCACATGTAGACTGGTCACTCACACAGTGTAACTACCCCGACTCCACATGTAGACTGGTCACTCACACAGTGTAACTACCCCGACTCCACATGTAGACCGGTCACTCACACAGTGTAACTACCCCGACTCCACATGTAGACTGGTCACTCACACAGTGTAACTACCCCGACTCCACATGTAGACCGGTCACACACAGTGTAACTACCCCGACTCCACATGTAGACTGGTCACTCACACAGTGTAACTACCCCGACTCCACATGTAGACTGGTCACTCACACAGTGTAACCACCCCGACTCCACATGTAGACTGGTCACTCACACAGTGTAACGACCCCGACTCCACATGTAGACTGGTCACTCACACAGTGTAACTACCCCGACTCCACATGTAGACTGGTCACTCACACAGTGTAACTACCCCGACTCCACATGTAGACCGGTCACTCACACAGTGTAACTACCCCGACTCCACATGTAGACTGGTCACTCACACAGTGTAACCACCCCGACTCCACATGTAGACCGGTCACTCACACAGTGTAACTAACCCTGAATCCACATGTAGACCGGTCGCTCACACAGTGTAACTACCCCGACTCCACATGTAGACTGGTCACTCACACAGTGTAACTACCCCGACTCCACATGTAGACTGGTCACTCACACAGTGTAACTACCCCGACTCCACATGTAGACCGGTCACTCACACAGTGTAACTACCCCGACTCCACATGTAGACTGGTCACTCACACAGTGTAACTACCCCGACTCCACATGTAGACTGGTCACTCACACAGTGTAACTACCCCGACTCCACATGTAGACCGGTCACTCACACAGTGTAACTACCCCGACTCCACATGTAGACTGGTCACTCACACAGTGTAACGACCCCGACTCCACATGTAGATTGGTCACTCACACAGTGTAACCACCCCGACTCCACATGTAGACCGGTCACACACAGTGTAACTACCCCGACTCCACATGTAGACTGGTCACTCACACAGTGTAACTACCCCGACTCCACATGTAGACCGGTCACTCACACAGTGTAACTACCCCGACTCCACATGTAGACTGGTCACTCACACAGTGTAACCACCCCGACTCCACATGTAGACCGGTCACACACAGTGTAACTACCCCGACTCCACATGTAGACTGGTCACTCACACAGTGTAACTACCCCGACTCCACATGTAGACCGGTCACTCACACAGTGTAACTAACCCTGAATCCACATGTAGACCGGTCGCTCACACAGTGTAACCACCCCGACTCCACATGTAGACTGGTTACTCACACAGTGTAACCACCCCGACTCCACATGTAGACTGGTTACTCACACAGTGCAAACACCCCGACTCCACATGTAGACCGGTCACTCACACAGTGTAACCACCCCGACTCCACATGTAGACCGGTCACTCACACAGTGTAACCACCCCGACTCCACATGTAGACTGGTTACTCACACAGTGCAAACACCCCGACTCCACATGTAGACCGGTCACTCACACAGTGTAACCACCCCGACTCCACATGTAGACTGGTCACTCACACAGTGTAACTACCCCGACTCCACATGTAGACCGGTCACTCACACAGTGTAACCACCCCGACTCCACATGTAGACTGGTCACTCACACAGTGTAACTACCCCGACTCCACATGTAGACCGGTCACTCACACAGTGTAACCACCCCGACTCCACATGTAGACTGGTCACTCACACAGTGTAACCACCCCGACTCCACATGTAGACCGGTCACTCACACAGTGTAACCACCCCGACTCCACATATAGACCGGTCACTCACACAGTGTAACTACCCCGACTCCACATGTAGACTGGTCACTCACACAGTGTAACTACCCCGACTCCACATGTAGACCGGTCACACACAGTGTAACTACCCCGACTCCACATGTAGACTGGTCACTCACACAGTGTAACTACCCCGACTCCACATGTAGACTGGTCACTCACACAGTGTAACCACCCCGACTCCACATGTAGACTGGTCACTCACACAGTGTAACGACCCCGACTCCACATGTAGACTGGTCACTCACACAGTGTAACTACCCCGACTCCACATGTAGACTGGTCACTCACACAGTGTAACTACCCCGACTCCACATGTAGACTGGTCACTCACACAGTGTAACTACCCCGACTCCACATGTAGACCGGTCACTCACACAGTGTAACTACCCCGACTCCACATGTAGACTGGTCACTCACACAGTGTAACTACCCCGACTCCACATGTAGACTGGTCACTCACACAGTGTAACTACCCCGACTCCACATGTAGACCGGTCACTCACACAGTGTAACTACCCCGACTCCACATGTAGACTGGTCACTCACACAGTGTAACTACCCCGACTCCACATGTAGACCGGTCACACACAGTGTAACTACCCCGACTCCACATGTAGACTGGTCACTCACACAGTGTAACTACCCCGACTCCACATGTAGACTGGTCACTCACACAGTGTAACCACCCCGACTCCACATGTAGACTGGTCACTCACACAGTGTAACGACCCCGACTCCACATGTAGACTGGTCACTCACACAGTGTAACTACCCCGACTCCACATGTAGACTGGTCACTCACACAGTGTAACTACCCCGACTCCACATGTAGACCGGTCACTCACACAGTGTAACTACCCCGACTCCACATGTAGACTGGTCACTCACACAGTGTAACCACCCCGACTCCACATGTAGACCGGTCACTCACACAGTGTAACTAACCCTGAATCCACATGTAGACCGGTCGCTCACACAGTGTAACTACCCCGACTCCACATGTAGACTGGTCACTCACACAGTGTAACTACCCCGACTCCACATGTAGACTGGTCACTCACACAGTGTAACTACCCCGACTCCACATGTAGACCGGTCACTCACACAGTGTAACTACCCCGACTCCACATGTAGACTGGTCACTCACACAGTGTAACTACCCCGACTCCACATGTAGACTGGTCACTCACACAGTGTAACTACCCCGACTCCACATGTAGACCGGTCACTCACACAGTGTAACTACCCCGACTCCACATGTAGACTGGTCACTCACACAGTGTAACGACCCCGACTCCACATGTAGATTGGTCACTCACACAGTGTAACCACCCCGACTCCACATGTAGACCGGTCACACACAGTGTAACTACCCCGACTCCACATGTAGACTGGTCACTCACACAGTGTAACTACCCCGACTCCACATGTAGACCGGTCACTCACACAGTGTAACTACCCCGACTCCACATGTAGACTGGTCACTCACACAGTGTAACCACCCCGACTCCACATGTAGACCGGTCACACACAGTGTAACTACCCCGACTCCACATGTAGACTGGTCACTCACACAGTGTAACTACCCCGACTCCACATGTAGACCGGTCACTCACACAGTGTAACTAACCCTGAATCCACATGTAGACCGGTCGCTCACACAGTGTAACCACCCCGACTCCACATGTAGACTGGTTACTCACACAGTGTAACCACCCCGACTCCACATGTAGACTGGTTACTCACACAGTGCAAACACCCCGACTCCACATGTAGACCGGTCACTCACACAGTGTAACCACCCCGACTCCACATGTAGACCGGTCACTCACACAGTGTAACCACCCCGACTCCACATGTAGACTGGTTACTCACACAGTGCAAACACCCCGACTCCACATGTAGACCGGTCACTCACACAGTGTAACCACCCCGACTCCACATGTAGACTGGTCACTCACACAGTGTAACTACCCCGACTCCACATGTAGACCGGTCACTCACACAGTGTAACCACCCCGACTCCACATGTAGACTGGTCACTCACACAGTGTAACTACCCCGACTCCACATGTAGACCGGTCACTCACACAGTGTAACCACCCCGACTCCACATGTAGACTGGTCACTCACACAGTGTAACCACCCCGACTCCACATGTAGACCGGTCACTCACACAGTGTAACCACCCCGACTCCACATATAGACCGGTCACTCACACAGTGTAACTACCCCGACTCCACATGTAGACTGGTCACTCACACAGTGTAACTACCCCGACTCCACATGTAGACCGGTCACACACAGTGTAACTACCCCGACTCCACATGTAGACTGGTCACTCACACAGTGTAACTACCCCGACTCCACATGTAGACTGGTCACTCACACAGTGTAACCACCCCGACTCCACATGTAGACTGGTCACTCACACAGTGTAACGACCCCGACTCCACATGTAGACTGGTCACTCACACAGTGTAACTACCCCGACTCCACATGTAGACTGGTCACTCACACAGTGTAACTACCCCGACTCCACATGTAGACCGGTCACTCACACAGTGTAACTACCCCGACTCCACATGTAGACTGGTCACTCACACAGTGTAACCACCCCGACTCCACATGTAGACCGGTCACACACAGTGTAACTACCCCGACTCCACATGTAGACTGGTCACTCACACAGTGTAACTACCCCGACTCCACATGTAGACCGGTCACTCACACAGTGTAACTAACCCTGAATCCACATGTAGACCGGTCGCTCACACAGTGTAACTACCCCGACTCCACATGTAGAGCGGTCGCTCACACAGTGTAACCACCCCGACTCCACATGTAGACTGGTCACTCACACAGTGTAACTACCCCGACTCCACATGTAGACCGGTCGCTCACACAGTGTAACTACCCCGACTCCACATGTAGACTGGTTACTCACACAGTGCAAACACCCCGACTCCACATGTAGACCGGTCACTCACACAGTGTAACCACCCCGACTCCACATGTAGACCGGTCACTCACACAGTGTAACCACCCCGACTCCACATGTAGACTGGTTACTCACACAGTGCAAACACCCCGACTCCACATGTAGACCGGTCACTCACACAGTGTAACCACCCCGACTCCACATGTAGACTGGTCACTCACACAGTGTAACTACCCCGACTCCACATGTAGACCGGTCACTCACACAGTGTAACTACCCCGACTCCACATGTAGACTGGTCACTCACACAGTGTAACTACCCCGACTCCACATGTAGACCGGTCACTCACACAGTGTAACTACCCCGACTCCACATGTAGACTGGTCACTCACACAGTGTAACGACCCCGACTCCACATGTAGACTGGTCACTCACACAGTGTAACCACCCCGACTCCACATGTAGACCGGTCACTCACACAGTGTAACCACCCCGACTCCACATATAGACCGGTCACTCACACAGTGTAACTACCCCGACTCCACATGTAGACTGGTCACTCACACAGTGTAACTACCCCGACTCCACATGTAGACCGGTCACACACAGTGTAACTACCCCGACTCCACATGTAGACTGGTCACTCACACAGTGTAACTACCCCGACTCCACATGTAGACTGGTCACTCACACAGTGTAACCACCCCGACTCCACATGTAGACTGGTCACTCACACAGTGTAACGACCCCGACTCCACATGTAGACTGGTCACTCACACAGTGTAACTACCCCGACTCCACATGTAGACTGGTCACTCACACAGTGTAACTACCCCGACTCCACATGTAGACCGGTCACTCACACAGTGTAACTACCCCGACTCCACATGTAGACTGGTCACTCACACAGTGTAACCACCCCGACTCCACATGTAGACCGGTCACACACAGTGTAACTACCCCGACTCCACATGTAGACTGGTCACTCACACAGTGTAACTACCCCGACTCCACATGTAGACCGGTCACTCACACAGTGTAACTAACCCTGAATCCACATGTAGACCGGTCGCTCACACAGTGTAACTACCCCGACTCCACATGTAGAGCGGTCGCTCACACAGTGTAACCACCCCGACTCCACATGTAGACTGGTCACTCACACAGTGTAACTACCCCGACTCCACATGTAGACCGGTCGCTCACACAGTGTAACTACCCCGACTCCACATGTAGACTGGTTACTCACACAGTGCAAACACCCCGACTCCACATGTAGACCGGTCACTCACACAGTGTAACCACCCCGACTCCACATGTAGACCGGTCACTCACACAGTGTAACCACCCCGACTCCACATGTAGACTGGTTACTCACACAGTGCAAACACCCCGACTCCACATGTAGACCGGTCACTCACACAGTGTAACCACCCCGACTCCACATGTAGACTGGTCACTCACACAGTGTAACTACCCCGACTCCACATGTAGACCGGTCACTCACACAGTGTAACTACCCCGACTCCACATGTAGACTGGTCACTCACACAGTGTAACTACCCCGACTCCACATGTAGACCGGTCACTCACACAGTGTAACTACCCCGACTCCACATGTAGACTGGTCACTCACACAGTGTAACGACCCCGACTCCACATGTAGACTGGTCACTCACACAGTGTAACCACCCCGACTCCACATGTAGACCGGTCACACACAGTGTAACTACCCCGACTCCACATGTAGACTGGTCACTCACACAGTGTAACTACCCCGACTCCACATGTAGACCGGTCACTCACACAGTGTAACTAACCCTGAATCCACATGTAGACCGGTCGCTCACACAGTGTAACCACCCCGACTCCACATGTAGACTGGTTACTCACACAGTGTAACCACCCCGACTCCACATGTAGACTGGTTACTCACACAGTGTAACCACCCCGACTCCACATGTAGACTGGTTACTCACACAGTGCAAACACCCCGACTCCACATGTAGACCGGTCACTCACACAGTGTAACCACCCCGACTCCACATGTAGACCGGTCACTCACACAGTGTAACCACCCCGACTCCACATGTAGACTGGTTACTCACACAGTGCAAACACCCCGACTCCACATGTAGACCGGTCACTCACACAGTGTAACCACCCCGACTCCACATGTAGACTGGTCACTCACACAGTGTAACTACCCCGACTCCACATGTAGACCGGTCACTCACACAGTGTAACCACCCCGACTCCACATGTAGACTGGTCACTCACACAGTGTAACTACCCCGACTCCACATGTAGACCGGTCACTCACACAGTGTAACCACCCCGACTCCACATGTAGACTGGTCACTCACACAGTGTAACCACCCCGACTCCACATGTAGACCGGTCACTCACACAGTGTAACCACCCCGACTCCACATATAGACCGGTCACTCACACAGTGTAACTACCCCGACTCCACATGTAGACTGGTCACTCACACAGTGTAACTACCCCGACTCCACATGTAGACCGGTCACACACAGTGTAACTACCCCGACTCCACATGTAGACTGGTCACTCACACAGTGTAACTACCCCGACTCCACATGTAGACTGGTCACTCACACAGTGTAACCACCCCGACTCCACATGTAGACTGGTCACTCACACAGTGTAACGACCCCGACTCCACATGTAGACTGGTCACTCACACAGTGTAACTACCCCGACTCCACATGTAGACTGGTCACTCACACAGTGTAACTACCCCGACTCCACATGTAGACCGGTCACTCACACAGTGTAACTACCCCGACTCCACATGTAGACTGGTCACTCACACAGTGTAACCACCCCGACTCCACATGTAGACCGGTCACTCACACAGTGTAACTAACCCTGAATCCACATGTAGACCGGTCGCTCACACAGTGTAACTACCCCGACTCCACATGTAGACTGGTCACTCACACAGTGTAACTACCCCGACTCCACATGTAGACTGGTCACTCACACAGTGTAACTACCCCGACTCCACATGTAGACCGGTCACTCACACAGTGTAACTACCCCGACTCCACATGTAGACTGGTCACTCACACAGTGTAACTACCCCGACTCCACATGTAGACTGGTCACTCACACAGTGTAACTACCCCGACTCCACATGTAGACCGGTCACTCACACAGTGTAACTACCCCGACTCCACATGTAGACTGGTCACTCACACAGTGTAACGACCCCGACTCCACATGTAGATTGGTCACTCACACAGTGTAACCACCCCGACTCCACATGTAGACCGGTCACACACAGTGTAACTACCCCGACTCCACATGTAGACTGGTCACTCACACAGTGTAACTACCCCGACTCCACATGTAGACCGGTCACTCACACAGTGTAACTACCCCGACTCCACATGTAGACTGGTCACTCACACAGTGTAACCACCCCGACTCCACATGTAGACCGGTCACACACAGTGTAACTACCCCGACTCCACATGTAGACTGGTCACTCACACAGTGTAACTACCCCGACTCCACATGTAGACCGGTCACTCACACAGTGTAACTAACCCTGAATCCACATGTAGACCGGTCGCTCACACAGTGTAACCACCCCGACTCCACATGTAGACTGGTTACTCACACAGTGTAACCACCCCGACTCCACATGTAGACTGGTTACTCACACAGTGCAAACACCCCGACTCCACATGTAGACCGGTCACTCACACAGTGTAACCACCCCGACTCCACATGTAGACCGGTCACTCACACAGTGTAACCACCCCGACTCCACATGTAGACTGGTTACTCACACAGTGCAAACACCCCGACTCCACATGTAGACCGGTCACTCACACAGTGTAACCACCCCGACTCCACATGTAGACTGGTCACTCACACAGTGTAACTACCCCGACTCCACATGTAGACCGGTCACTCACACAGTGTAACCACCCCGACTCCACATGTAGACTGGTCACTCACACAGTGTAACTACCCCGACTCCACATGTAGACCGGTCACTCACACAGTGTAACCACCCCGACTCCACATGTAGACTGGTCACTCACACAGTGTAACCACCCCGACTCCACATGTAGACCGGTCACTCACACAGTGTAACCACCCCGACTCCACATATAGACCGGTCACTCACACAGTGTAACTACCCCGACTCCACATGTAGACTGGTCACTCACACAGTGTAACTACCCCGACTCCACATGTAGACCGGTCACACACAGTGTAACTACCCCGACTCCACATGTAGACTGGTCACTCACACAGTGTAACTACCCCGACTCCACATGTAGACTGGTCACTCACACAGTGTAACCACCCCGACTCCACATGTAGACTGGTCACTCACACAGTGTAACGACCCCGACTCCACATGTAGACTGGTCACTCACACAGTGTAACTACCCCGACTCCACATGTAGACTGGTCACTCACACAGTGTAACTACCCCGACTCCACATGTAGACCGGTCACTCACACAGTGTAACTACCCCGACTCCACATGTAGACTGGTCACTCACACAGTGTAACCACCCCGACTCCACATGTAGACCGGTCACACACAGTGTAACTACCCCGACTCCACATGTAGACTGGTCACTCACACAGTGTAACTACCCCGACTCCACATGTAGACCGGTCACTCACACAGTGTAACTAACCCTGAATCCACATGTAGACCGGTCGCTCACACAGTGTAACTACCCCGACTCCACATGTAGAGCGGTCGCTCACACAGTGTAACCACCCCGACTCCACATGTAGACTGGTCACTCACACAGTGTAACTACCCCGACTCCACATGTAGACCGGTCGCTCACACAGTGTAACTACCCCGACTCCACATGTAGACTGGTTACTCACACAGTGCAAACACCCCGACTCCACATGTAGACCGGTCACTCACACAGTGTAACCACCCCGACTCCACATGTAGACCGGTCACTCACACAGTGTAACCACCCCGACTCCACATGTAGACTGGTTACTCACACAGTGCAAACACCCCGACTCCACATGTAGACCGGTCACTCACACAGTGTAACCAACCCGACTCCACATGTAGACTGGTCACTCACACAGTGTAACTACCCCGACTCCACATGTAGACCGGTCACTCACACAGTGTAACTACCCCGACTCCACATGTAGACTGGTCACTCACACAGTGTAACTACCCCGACTCCACATGTAGACCGGTCACTCACACAGTGTAACTACCCCGACTCCACATGTAGACTGGTCACTCACACAGTGTAACGACCCCGACTCCACATGTAGACTGGTCACTCACACAGTGTAACCACCCCGACTCCACATGTAGACCGGTCACACACAGTGTAACTACCCCGACTCCACATGTAGACTGGTCACTCACACAGTGTAACTACCCCGACTCCACATGTAGACCGGTCACTCACACAGTGTAACTAACCCTGAATCCACATGTAGACCGGTCGCTCACACAGTGTAACCACCCCGACTCCACATGTAGACTGGTTACTCACACAGTGTAACCACCCCGACTCCACATGTAGACTGGTTACTCACACAGTGCAAACACCCCGACTCCACATGTAGACCGGTCACTCACACAGTGTAACCACCCCGACTCCACATGTAGACCGGTCACTCACACAGTGTAACCACCCCGACTCCACATGTAGACTGGTCACTCACACAGTGTAACTACCCCGACTCCACATGTAGACTGGTCACTCACACAGTGTAACTACCCCGACTCCACATGTAGACTGGTCACTCACACAGTGTAACTACCCCGACTCCACATGTAGACTGGTCACTCACACAGTGTAACCACCCCGACTCCACATGTAGACCGGTCGCTCACACAGTGTAACTACCCCGACTCCACATATAGACCGGTCACTCACACAGTGTAACTACCCCGACTCCACATGTAGACTGGTCACTCACACAGGGTAACTACCCCGACTCCACATGTAGACCGGTCACTCACACAGTGTAACTACCCCGACTCCACATGTAGACCGGTCACTCACACAGTGTAACTACCCCGACTCCACATGTAGACTGGTCGCTCACACAGTGTAACTACCCCGACTCCACATGTAGACCGGTCACTCACACAGTGTAACTACCCCGACTCCACATGTAGACCGGTCACTCACACAGTGTAACCACGCCGACTCCACATGTAGACCGGTCGCTCACACAGTGTAACTACCCCGACTCCACATGTAGACTGGTCGCTCACACAGTGTAACTACCCTGACTCCACATGTAGACTGGTCGCTCACACAGTGTAACTACCCCGAATCCACATGTAGACTGGTCGCTCACACAGTGTAACTACCCCGACTCCACATGTAGACCGGTCACTCACACAGTGTAACCAACCCGACTCCACATGTAGACTGGTCGCTCACACAGTGTAACTACCCTGACTCCACATGTAGACTGGTCACTCACACAGTGTAACTACCCCGACTCCACATGTAGAGCGGTCACTCACACAGTGTAACTACCCCGACTCCACATGTAGACCGGTCACTCACACAGTGTAACCACCCCGACTCCACATGTAGACTGGTCACTCACACAGTGCAAACACCCCGACTCCACATGTAGACCGGTCGCTCACACAGTGTAACCACCCCGACTCCACATGTAGACCGGTCACTCACACAGTGTAACGACCCCGACTCCACATGTAGACTGGTCACTCACACAGTGCAAACACCCCGACTCCACATGTAGACTGGTCACTCACACAGTGTAACGACCCCGACTCCACATATAGACCGGTCACTCACACAGTGTAACAACCCCGACTCCACATGTAGATTGGTCACTCACACAGTGTAACCACCCCGACTCCACATGTAGACCGGTCACTCACACAGTGTAACGACCCCGACTCCACATGTAGACCGGTCACTCACACAGTGTAACGACCCCGACTCCACATGTAGACCGGTCACTCACACAGTGTAACCACCCCGACTCCACATATAGACCGGTCACTCACACAGTGTAACTACCCCGACTCCACATGTAGACTGGTCACTCACACAGTGTAACTACCCCGACTCCACATGTAGACTGGTCACTCACACAGTGTAACTACCCCGACTCCACATGTAGACCGGTCACTCACACAGTGTAACTACCCCGACTCCACATGTAGACTGGTCACTCACACAGTGTAACTACCCCGACTCCACATGTAGACTGGTCACTCACACAGTGTAACTACCCCGACTCCACATGTAGACCGGTCACTCACACAGTGTAACTACCCCGACTCCACATGTAGACTGGTCACTCACACAGTGTAACTACCCCGACTCCACATGTAGACCGGTCACTCACACAGTGTAACTACCCCGACTCCACATGTAGACTGGTCACTCACACAGTGTAACCACCCCGACTCCACATGTAGACCGGTCACACACAGTGTAACTACCCCGACTCCACATGTAGACTGGTCACTCACACAGTGTAACTACCCCGACTCCACATGTAGACCGGTCACTCACACAGTGTAACTAACCCTGAATCCACATGTAGACCGGTCGCTCACACAGTGTAACCACCCCGACTCCACATGTAGACTGGTTACTCACACAGTGTAACCACCCCGACTCCACATGTAGACTGGTTACTCACACAGTGCAAACACCCCGACTCCACATGTAGACCGGTCACTCACACAGTGTAACCACCCCGACTCCACATGTAGACCGGTCACTCACACAGTGTAACCACCCCGACTCCACATGTAGACTGGTTACTCACACAGTGCAAACACCCCGACTCCACATGTAGACCGGTCACTCACACAGTGTAACCACCCCGACTCCACATGTAGACTGGTCACTCACACAGTGTAACTACCCCGACTCCACATGTAGACCGGTCACTCACACAGTGTAACCACCCCGACTCCACATGTAGACTGGTCACTCACACAGTGTAACTACCCCGACTCCACATGTAGACCGGTCACTCACACAGTGTAACCACCCCGACTCCACATGTAGACTGGTCACTCACACAGTGTAACCACCCCGACTCCACATGTAGACCGGTCACTCACACAGTGTAACCACCCCGACTCCACATATAGACCGGTCACTCACACAGTGTAACTACCCCGACTCCACATGTAGACTGGTCACTCACACAGTGTAACTACCCCGACTCCACATGTAGACCGGTCACACACAGTGTAACTACCCCGACTCCACATGTAGACTGGTCACTCACACAGTGTAACTACCCCGACTCCACATGTAGACTGGTCACTCACACAGTGTAACCACCCCGACTCCACATGTAGACTGGTCACTCACACAGTGTAACGACCCCGACTCCACATGTAGACTGGTCACTCACACAGTGTAACTACCCCGACTCCACATGTAGACTGGTCACTCACACAGTGTAACTACCCCGACTCCACATGTAGACCGGTCACTCACACAGTGTAACTACCCCGACTCCACATGTAGACTGGTCACTCACACAGTGTAACCACCCCGACTCCACATGTAGACCGGTCACACACAGTGTAACTACCCCGACTCCACATGTAGACTGGTCACTCACACAGTGTAACTACCCCGACTCCACATGTAGACCGGTCACTCACACAGTGTAACTAACCCTGAATCCACATGTAGACCGGTCGCTCACACAGTGTAACTACCCCGACTCCACATGTAGAGCGGTCGCTCACACAGTGTAACCACCCCGACTCCACATGTAGACTGGTCACTCACACAGTGTAACTACCCCGACTCCACATGTAGACCGGTCGCTCACACAGTGTAACTACCCCGACTCCACATGTAGACTGGTTACTCACACAGTGCAAACACCCCGACTCCACATGTAGACCGGTCACTCACACAGTGTAACCACCCCGACTCCACATGTAGACCGGTCACTCACACAGTGTAACCACCCCGACTCCACATGTAGACTGGTTACTCACACAGTGCAAACACCCCGACTCCACATGTAGACCGGTCACTCACACAGTGTAACCACCCCGACTCCACATGTAGACTGGTCACTCACACAGTGTAACTACCCCGACTCCACATGTAGACCGGTCACTCACACAGTGTAACTACCCCGACTCCACATGTAGACTGGTCACTCACACAGTGTAACTACCCCGACTCCACATGTAGACCGGTCACTCACACAGTGTAACTACCCCGACTCCACATGTAGACTGGTCACTCACACAGTGTAACGACCCCGACTCCACATGTAGATTGGTCACTCACACAGTGTAACCACCCCGACTCCACATGTAGACCGGTCACACACAGTGTAACTACCCCGACTCCACATGTAGACTGGTCACTCACACAGTGTAACTACCCCGACTCCACATGTAGACCGGTCACTCACACAGTGTAACTACCCCGACTCCACATATAGACTGGTCACTCACACAGTGTAACCACCCCGACTCCACATGTAGACCGGTCACACACAGTGTAACTACCCCGACTCCACATGTAGACTGGTCACTCACACAGTGTAACTACCCCGACTCCACATGTAGACCGGTCACTCACACAGTGTAACTAACCCTGAATCCACATGTAGACCGGTCGCTCACACAGTGTAACCACCCCGACTCCACATGTAGACTGGTTACTCACACAGTGTAACCACCCCGACTCCACATGTAGACTGGTTACTCACACAGTGCAAACACCCCGACTCCACATGTAGACCGGTCACTCACACAGTGTAACCACCCCGACTCCACATGTAGACCGGTCACTCACACAGTGTAACCACCCCGACTCCACATGTAGACTGGTTACTCACACAGTGCAAACACCCCGACTCCACATGTAGACCGGTCACTCACACAGTGTAACCACCCCGACTCCACATGTAGACTGGTCACTCACACAGTGTAACTACCCCGACTCCACATGTAGCCCGGTCACTCACACAGTGTAACTACCCCGACTCCACATGTAGACTGGTCACTCACACAGTGTAACTACCCCGACTCCACATGTAGACCGGTCACTCACACAGTGTAACCACCCCGACTCCACATGTAGACTGGTCACTCACACAGTGTAACCACCCCGACTCCACATGTAGACCGGTCACTCACACAGTGTAACCACCCCGACTCCACATATAGACCGGTCACTCACACAGTGTAACTACCCCGACTCCACATGTAGACTGGTCACTCACACAGTGTAACTACCCCGACTCCACATGTAGACCGGTCACACACAGTGTAACTACCCCGACTCCACATGTAGACTGGTCACTCACACAGTGTAACTACCCCGACTCCACATGTAGACTGGTCACTCACACAGTGTAACCACCCCGACTCCACATGTAGACTGGTCACTCACACAGTGTAACGACCCCGACTCCACATGTAGACTGGTCACTCACACAGTGTAACTACCCCGACTCCACATGTAGACTGGTCACTCACACAGTGTAACTACCCCGACTCCACATGTAGACCGGTCACTCACACAGTGTAACTACCCCGACTCCACATGTAGACTGGTCACTCACACAGTGTAACCACCCCGACTCCACATGTAGACCGGTCACACACAGTGTAACTACCCCGACTCCACATGTAGACTGGTCACTCACACAGTGTAACTACCCCGACTCCACATGTAGACCGGTCACTCACACAGTGTAACTAACCCTGAATCCACATGTAGACCGGTCGCTCACACAGTGTAACTACCCCGACTCCACATGTAGAGCGGTCGCTCACACAGTGTAACCACCCCGACTCCACATGTAGACTGGTCACTCACACAGTGTAACTACCCCGACTCCACATGTAGACCGGTCGCTCACACAGTGTAACTACCCCGACTCCACATGTAGACTGGTTACTCACACAGTGCAAACACCCCGACTCCACATGTAGACCGGTCACTCACACAGTGTAACCACCCCGACTCCACATGTAGACCGGTCACTCACACAGTGTAACCACCCCGACTCCACATGTAGACTGGTTACTCACACAGTGCAAACACCCCGACTCCACATGTAGACCGGTCACTCACACAGTGTAACCACCCCGACTCCACATGTAGACTGGTCACTCACACAGTGTAACTACCCCGACTCCACATGTAGACCGGTCACTCACACAGTGTAACTACCCCGACTCCACATGTAGACTGGTCACTCACACAGTGTAACCCCCCCTCCCCCCACAATGCAGACTGGTCACTCACGCAGTGTAACCGCACCCCTCCATGAAGACTGGTCAGTCACAGTGTAACCCTCTCCCTCACAAAGCCATCAGTCACAGCCATGCATCATCTGCCCCCACCACCCCCCCAGATTCTACATGTAGACTGATCACTCACACAGCGTAACCCTCCCCCTCACAAAGCCATCAGTCACAGCCATGCATCATCCACAGACAGTGGCGTTCGTCACAAGTGATTCCTACCTTGACACTGTAGTCAAAACGCAGTCTCTCAGCTGTGATGTGTGAACCCATCTGCTCAGTGTGATCTCCAAGCACACTGCGTAGGGCAAAGTTCAGCAGATGAGTGGCTGTGTGTTTTATCATACAGGCAAGACGATGAGCCTGGTAAGTGATAAACAAAGTGAGCAGCATTACAGAGCAAGATGGTGGCAATTTAACAGGATGAATCATCCACAGACCCAGGCTAATAAGCTCACCTCTCACCATGGCAGCTGCACAAATTTGAAATAAGGAGCTAGTCTCAGTAATGCTGATTGTGAAAGTATCAGATTGTTGTAAAAAGCCATCCAGTTCAGCTAGATCTTTGAGGAGAGAAAATCTGTCGTCCTTACCCAATCTGACCTACATGTGACTCCAGATCCACAATCATGTGGCTGACTTTCAACTGGTCTCCCAAATGCCCCTGGCCCATCCACACCTTCCCAATGAAGGTGAAATCTTGCCAATGACGCTCACAATTTCAAAGCAAGCACAGACTGGTTACAAAACTGTCACCCTGAACACAGTCCACAATGCCAGAAATGGCACAACTGCCCAGAAACCATCGCATAAAAAGCAAATTACCTCATCCACAAACAGGTTGAGTCTGTCTCCAACGTGTAATGATTCAGGGACACAGACGGTGTGAATCACAAACCCTCCCGCTGTTTGTACATCCTCCACTGGGAGCAGAACATCCTGAGGAAAATCAGAATGGAACCAAGTGTTTGCTTCAGTTAGTCTCTTCAGCTTTAAGTTACCATGGCGATGGAGCACTGCCCATCCAGGGCCAACACCCAGCACCTGCAAGTGTGTGCCAAGCAATAGGGTTCAGTCACAGGTGAGTCAGGCCGACAGGCCCTGAGCACTACTGAGGGAGCGCCGCACAGTCAGAGGGTCAGTACTGAGGGAGCGCCGCACAGTCAGAGGGTCAGTACTGAGGGAGTGCCGCACAGTCAGAGGGTCAGTACTGAGGGAGCGCCGCACAGTCAGAGGGTCAGTACTGAGGGAGTGCCGCACAGTCAGAGGGTCAGTACTGAGGGAGTGCCACACTGTCAGAGGGTCAGTACTAAGGGAGTGCCGCACTGTCAGAGGGTCAGTACTGTGGGAGTGCTGCACTGTCAGAGGGTCAGTACTGAGGGAGCGCCGCACAGTCAGAGGGTCAGTACTGAGGGAGTGCCGCACTGTCAGAGGGTCAGTACTGAGGGAGTGCCGCACTGTCAGAGGGTCAGCACTGAGGGAGTGCTGCACTGTCAGAGGGTCAGTACTGAGGGAGCGCTGCACAGTCAGAGGGTCAGTACTGAGGGAGCGCCGCACAGTCAGAGGGTCAGTACTGAGGGAGTGCCGCACTGTCAGAGGGTCAGTACTGAGGGAGTGCCGCACTGTCAGAGGATCAGTACTGAGGGAGCGCCGCACAGTCAGAGGGTCAGAGCTGAGGGAGTGCCGCACTGTCAGAGGATCAGTACTGAGGGAGCGCTGCACTGTCAGAGGGTCAGTACTGAGGGAGTGCTGCACTGTCAGAGGGTCAGTACTGAGGGAGTGCCGCACTGTCAGAGGGTCAGTGCTGAGGGAGCGCCGCATTGTCAGAGGGTCAGTGCTGAGGGAGCGCTGCACTGTCAGAGGGTCAGTGCTGAGGGAGCGCCGCATTGTCAGAGGGTCAGAGCTGAGGGAGTGCCGCACTGTCAGAGGATCAGTACTGAGGGAGCGCTGCACTGTCAGAGGGTCAGTACTGAGGGAGCGCTGCATAGTCAGAGGGTCAGTACTGAGGGAGCGCCGCACAGTCAGAGGGTCAGTACTGAGGGAGTGCCGCACTGTCAGAGGGTCAGTACTGAGGGAGTGCCGCACTGTCAGAGGATCAGTACTGAGGGAGCGCCGCACAGTCAGAGGGTCAGAGCTGAGGGAGTGCCGCACTGTCAGAGGATCAGTACTGAGGGAGCGCTGCACTGTCAGAGGGTCAGTACTGAGGGAGTGCTGCACTGTCAGAGGGTCAGTACTGAGGGAGTGCCGCACTGTCAGAGGGTCAGTGCTGAGGGAGCGCCGCATTGTCAGAGGGTCAGTGCTGAGGGAGCGCTGCACTGTCAGAGGGTCAGTGCTGAGGGAGCGCCGCATTGTCAGAGGGTCAGAGCTGAGGGAGTGCCGCACTGTCAGAGGATCAGTACTGAGGGAGCGCTGCACTGTCAGAGGGTCAGTACTGAGGGAGTGCTGCACTGTCAGAGGGTCAGTGCTGAGGGAGCGCTGCACTGTCAGAGGGTCAGTACTGAGGGAATGCTGCACTGTCAGAGGGTCAGTATTGAGGGAGTGCCGCACTGTCAGAGGGTCAGTGCTGAGGGAGCGCCGCATTGTCAGAGGGTCAGTACTGAGGGAGTGCCGCACTGTCAGAGGGTCAGTACTGAGGGAGCGCTGCACTGTCAGAGGGTCAGTACTGAGGGAGCGCCGCATTGTCAGAGGGTCAGTGCTGAGGGAGCGCCGCATTGTCAGAGGGTCAGTGCTGAGGGAGCGCTGCACTGTCAGAGGGTCAGTGCTGAGGGAGCGTCGCATTGTCAGAGGGTCAGTGCTGAGGGAGCGCTGCACTGTCAGAGGGTCGGTACTGAGGGAGCGCCGCATTGTCAGAGGGTCAGTGCTGAGGGAGCGCTGCACTGTCAGAGGGTCAGTGCTGAGGGAGCGCCGCATTGTCAGAGGGTCAGTGCTGAGGGAGCGCTGCACTGTCAGAGGGTCGGTACTGAGGGAGCGCTGCACTGTCAGTACTGAGGGAGTGCCGCACAGTCAGAGGGTCAGTACTGAGGGAGTGCCACACTGTCAGAGGGTCAGTACTGAGGGAGTGCCGCAGTGTCAGAGGGTCAGTACTGAGGGAGTGCCGCACTGTCAGAGGGTCAGTACTGAGGGAGTGCCGCACTGTCAGAGGGTCAGTACTGAGGGAGTGCCGCACTGTCAGATGGTCAGTACTGAGGGAGTGCCGCACTGTCAGAGGGTCAGTACTGAGGGAGTGCCGCACTGTCAGAGGGTCAGTACTGAGGGAGTGCCGCACTGTCAGAGGGTCAGTACTGAGGGAGTGCCGCACTGTCAGAGGGTCAGTACTGAGGGAGTGCCGCACTGTCAGAGGGTCAGTACTGAGGGAGTGCCGCACTGTCAGAGGGTCAGTACTGAGGGAGTGCCGCACTGTCAGGGGGTTAGTACTGAGCGAGTGCTGCACTGTCAGAGGGTCAGTACTGAGGGAGTGTCGCGCTGTCAGAGGGTCAGTACTGAGGGAGTGCTGCACTGTCAGAGGGTCAGTACTGAGGGAGTGCCGCACTGTCAGAGGATCAGTACTGAGCGAGTGCTGCACTGTCAGAGGGTCAGTACTGAGGGAGTGTCGCACTGTCAGAGGGTCAGTACTGAGCGAGTGCTGCACTGTCAGAGGGTCAGTACTGAGGGAGTGTCGCACTGTCAGAGGGTCAGTACTGAGGGAGTGCCGCACTGTCAGAGGGTCAGTACTGAGGGAGTGCCGCACTGTCAGAGGGTCAGTACTGAGCGAGTGCTGCACTGTCAGAGGGTCAGTACTGAGGGAGTGTCGCACTGTCAGAGGGTCAGTACTGAGGGAGTGCTGCACTGTCAGAGGGTCAGTACTGAGGGAGTGCTGCACTGTCAGAGGGTCAGTACTGAGGGCGTGCTGCACTGTCAGAGGGTCAGTACTGAGGGAGTGTCGCACTGTCAGAGGGTCAGTACTGAGGGAGTGCCGCACTGTCAGAGGGTCAGTACTGAGGGAGTGCCACACTGTCAGAGGGTCAGTACTGAGGGAGTGCCGCACTGTCAGAGGGTCAGTGCTGAGGGAGTGCCGCACTGTCAGAGGGTCAGTACTGAGCGAGTGCTGCACTGTCAGAGGGTCAGTACTGAGGGAGTGTCGCACTGTCAGAGGGTCAGTACTGAGGGAGTGCTGCACTGTCAGAGGGTCAGTACTGAGGGCGTGCTGCACTGTCAGAGGGTCAGTACTGAGGGAGTGTCGCACTGTCAGAGGGTCAGTACTGAAGGAGTGCCGCACTGTCGGAGGGTCAGTACTGAGGGAGTGCCACACTGTCAGAGGGTCAGTACTGAGGGAGTGCCGCACTGTCAGAGGGTCAGTGCTGAGGGAGTGCCGCACTGTCAGAGGGTCAGTGCTGAGGGAATACTAAATCAGTGTATGGGTCATTACATTGCAGTGCCCCATGAGCTGCCCTGACAGGTGGTGCATCGGTGTACATGATAAATTTGGTAAACTGCACACTAACACAGTCATTGAGTTATGTGAACATGGATCCAAAACTGACCTGGTGACCCTCTCGGATACAATAGCCCAGGTCATGGCTCTGTCCTCCCTGCTCGCAGTAAAAGTTGGTTCGGTCCAAAATGACACAGCATCGCTGTCCCTCCCCCACCTGCTCAACTAACGAATTGTCCTTGTACAAAGCCAGTACGGTGGCCTGGCAGGGTTTAAATGCTGAAAAACAAATACACACAGATTCATTCTCACTAGGGAGTCAAAGCCAGTGCCCGAGGGCATCAATATGTAACTAACTGCACAATGCAACTGCTTTGGGAGAGATTAATGAGGACAGTGAAGAGCAAGCTTATTCAATACATGGCTATTGGGCTGGATGTAACTTGCGGAGCAGCGGGATCGGCCGGTCTCTGTGGCGCCTTTCAAAAATATAGGAATGGACGATTCTGGCAGAAGCAGCTCCTCCAATCACAGCAACTTTCCTTTCTGCATTGGCTGTTGACAAGCTCAGAAATGCAGATCACTGGCGAGGCTGGGCAGAGACTGTGTGCGTGATCGGGCGCGCAGGCGGGGGCGGGCGAGTGTACCCGTCGTAGAAATCATAGAAACCCTACAGTGCAGAAGGAGGCCATTCGGCCCATCGCGTCTGCACCGACCACAAACCCGGAGTAAACCCATGCAGACACGAGGAGAATGTGCAAACTCCACACAGACAGTGACCCGAGCCGGGAATCGAACCCGGGACCCTGGAGCTGTGAAGCAGCAGTGCTAACCACTGTGCTACCGTGCCGCCCCAAAAGAAAAGCCTTGGAGCATTTGATGGGGACAATGTAGAGGGAGCATTGCTCTGTATCTAACCCCGTGCTGTACCTGTCCTGGGAGTGTTTGATGGGGACAGTGTAGAGGGAGCTTTACTCTGTATCTAACCCCGTGCTGTACCTGTCCAGGGAGTGTTTGATGGGGACAGTGTAGAGGGAGCTTTACTCTGTATCTAACCCCGTGCTGTACCTGTCCAGGGAGTGTTTGATGGGGACAGTGTAGAGGGAGCTTTACTCTGTATCTAACCCCGTGCTGTACCTGTCCAGGGAGTGTTTGATGGGGACAGTGTAGAGGGAGCTTTACTCTGTATCTAACCCCGTGTTGTACCTGTCCTGGGAGTGTTTCATGGGGACAGTGTAGAGGGAGCTTTACTCTGTATCTAACCCCGTGTTGTACCTGTCCAGGGAGTGTTTGATGGGGACAGTGTAGAGGGAGCTTTACTCTGTATCTAACCCCGTGCTGTACCTGTCCAGGGAGTGTTTGATGGGGACAGTGTAGAGGGAGCTTTACTCTGTATCTAACCCCGTGCTGTACTTGTCCAGGGAGTGTTTGATGGGGACAGTGTAGAGGGAGCTTTACTCTGTATCTAACCCCGTGCTGTACCTGTCCAGGGAGTGTTTGATGGGGACAGTGTAGAGGGAGCTTTACTCTGTATCTAACCCCGTGTTGTACCTGTCCAGGGAGTGTTTGATGGGGACAGTGTAGAGGGAACTTTACTCTGTATCTAACCCCGTGTTGTACCTGTCTTGGGAGTGTTTGATGGGGACAGTGTAGAGGGAGCTTTACTCCCTGGATAGGTATATACCAAAGGGCAAGAGTTATAGCTGGGGGAAAGGAAATTATGATGCGATTAGGCGAGATTTAGGTGGCATAGGTTGGGGAAGGAAACTGCAGGGGATGGGCACAATTGAAATGTGGAACTTGTTCAAGGAACAGCTGCTACGCGTCCTTGATAAATATGTACCTGTCAGGCAGGGAGGAAGCAGTCATGTGAGGGAACCGTGGTTTACTAAGGAGGTTGAATCTCTTGTGAAGAGGAAGAAGGAGACTTATGAAAAGATGAGACGTGAAAGCTCAGTTAGGGAGCTTGAGAGTTACAAGTTAGCCAGGAAGGACCAAAAGAAAGAGTTAAGAAGAGCCAGGAGGGGACATGAGAAGTCTTTGGCAGGTAGGATCAAGGAAAACCCTAAAGCTTTCTATAGGTATGTCAGGAGTAAAAGAATGACTAAGGTAAGATTAGGGCCAGTCAAGGACAGGAGTGGGAAGTTGTGCGTGGAGTCTGAAGAAATAGGAGAGGCACTAAATGAATATTTTTCGTCAGTATTCACACTGGAGAGGGACAGTGTCGAGGGGAGTACTGAGATGCAGGCTGTTGGACTGGAAGGGATTGATGTTCATAAGGAGGTGTTAGCAATTCTGGAAAGGGTGAAAATAAATAAGTCCCCTGGGCCGGATGGGATTTATCCTAGGATTCTCTGGGAGGCTAGAGAGCAGATTGCAGAGCCTTTGGCTTTGACCTTTGGGTCGTCATTGTCTACAGGAACAGTGCCAGAAGACTGGAGGATAGCAAATGTTGTCCCCTTGTTCAAAAAGGGGATTAGGGACAACCCTGGTAATTATAGACCGGTGAGCCTTACTTCTGTTGTGGGCAAAGTATTGGAAAGGATTATAAGAGATAGGATTTATAATCACCTGGAAAGGAATAATTTGATTAGGGATAGTCAGCACGGTTTTGTGAAGGATAGTTCGTGCTTCACAAACCTTATTGAGTTCTTTGAGAAGGTGACCAAAGAGGTGGATGAGGGTAAAGCGGTTGATGTGGTGTATATGGATTTCAGCAAAGCGTTTGATAAGGTTCCCCATGGTAAGCTATTGCAGAAAATACGGACACATGGGATTGAGGGTGATTTAGTGGTTTGTATCAGGAATTGGCTAGCTGGAAGAAAACAGAGGGTGGTGGTTGATGGGAAATGTTCATCCTGGAGTTCAGTTACTAGTGGTGTACCGCAAGGAAGCAGTCCGTCCAGGGATCCCCGGTGGTCGTTCCCCTTAGCAACAAGTATTCCGCTTTGGATACGGTTGAGGGGGATGACATAGCAGTGGTGAGCCGCAGTGAGAGGATCTCCAGCACTGTGTCCGTCTCTGTGGCTCGGGAGGGTAAGGGGCAGAGCGGGAGGGCAATAGTTATTAGGGACTCGTTCGTTAGAGGGATAGATAGGAGGTTCTGTGGCAGCAAAAGAGACTCACGGATGTCACGAGCACTGCTGCCTCCAATCACTCCCTCTCAGCTTGCTCCAGTGGAACAATGTAGAGGGAGCTTTACTCTGTATCTAACCCCATGCTGTACCTGTCCTGGGAATGATTGGCGGGGCAATCTGTCATTCCCCAGTTTGCAGGGCTCGGCATTTCTCCGGGAGCCACAATCATGAGCCGCAGTGAATCTCTGCTTCTGAGTTTACCATATTTGCCTTCCTGGAGGGCGTAAGCGTATTTTGCTGAATCTTCGGTTCTGGGCACTCCAATCCCCCTGAGTTTGTTAATACCATGAAGGCTGAGTTGCCCCTCGAGCTGTGTGTCTGACTGCGTGGATTGCCTGAGACACTGGAGACAGAAAACAATTGATCAAACTACACAGCATTGCAGGAACAGCAAAATGAGCACAAAGCTCATTGGCAAAGTATCTGCTCAGAAGCTCCTCCACATATATTCCATGTGAAACTAGTATCTCTCATTGGGATCTTGTCCAGTGTTCCTGGAATACTTGTTTCCAAAAATTGAGGGAATGGTTTCTCTCTGAGCTCTGTACTTGTGAACTGTAGGAAGCCAGCTGTACTCATTATTACCCACACGTTTTCTGCATGGAGTTTAGGGCAGACTTTAGTCGGCAGCCAAGGGCACCTCGGTGGGGCAGGGTGCCCAGACGGGCAGTTGGTCTGGTTTACAGCTCCTCTTACAGCGTGCATGAGGGAACACAAGTGAGACAACAGGGCACTCCAAACAAGGAAAGCACACAATGTCTCACTGTATCCTGTTTGCAGTTCACAAATGGTCCTGCCTGAATTTATATAGCATATCACAGCTTGAACTTCCTGTTATCCCAAGCTGCATCACAGGAACATTATCACTGACTGACATCAACCCAAAGTTGAACAAAAGCTTGGTCAAAGTGGTGGCGAGTTGCGGGGGGCAGGCTGATGGGAAAGGGGAAGGGTGAAGGGGTGCCAGATGGCAGGGAGGAATGATGGGAGGCAGTGGGGGAGCGGTAGGGGGGGGGGGGGCGGTCACAGGGCGAGGGACAAAGTGGCAGCCATCGCCCAGAGGGAGAGGTGGACATCACCTATCAGCCCTCACCTCTGCTTCCTCCTTCGCCAACTGCCCTAAGGCCTCGGTGTCCACGACGACTGCTTTCTCTTCCAGCATCAGGCCAATCAGATCGAGGGGAAAGCCCAAGTTCCTGTGCAGGGACCAGGCAACGTCCACTGTAACCATGGAGAGGAGAGTGAGTAACTGAGCTCCACATCCACACACTCAAAAAGTGTCCCTCAGCCACTTATTTCCTGACCCCATCTAGCTCCAGCTTATCCCAAACCGACCGGTTGTTAATCCGTACACACAGGCACCTGTGTGTCTGCATTGTGATCATAGTAGTGTAACTGATATGGATATATCATCGAGAAATGCAGCATATATATATCTATATATATATTATATATAGATATATATTGTTTCAGGAGATTGTTTAAAACATTCTACAAAAACCACAAAAGGTCGAGAAACTACAAAAGGTCGTGAATGTAGCCCAATCCATCACGCAAACCAGCCTCCCATCCATTGACTCTGTCTACACTTCCCGCTGCCTTGGCAAAGCAGCCAGCATAATTAAGGACCCCACGCACCCCGGACATTCTCTCTTCCACCTTCTTCCATCGGGAAAATTCTGTAAACTTTAGGATAGTAATGGAAAAAGTAATAGAAAAAGATGAGTGTTGTCCTATGGGTAAGGTGCTGAATTGGGGGAAGGCTAACTACAGCCGGATTAGGCAGGATTTGGTGGTTGTTGATTGGGAGCGGCTGTTCGAGGGTAAATCCACATCTGGCATGTGGGAGTCTTTTAAGGAGCAGTTGATAGGACTGCAGGACAGGCATATGCCTGTAAAGAGGAAGGATAAGAAAGGTAGGATTCGAGAGCCGTGGATAACCAGTGAAATTGTGGGTCTAATCAAAAAGAAAAAAGAGGCATACATGAGGTCCAGGCAACTAAAAACAGATGGAGCACTGGAGGAATACAGAGAAAGTAGAAAAGAACTCAAACAGGGAGTTAGAAGAGCAAAAAGGGGTCACGAAATGTCCTTGGCAGACAGGATTAAGGAGAATCCTAAGGCATTTTATACATACGTTAGGAACAAGAGGGTTGTTAGGGAAAGAATCAGACCTCTCAGGGACAAAAGAGGGGAATTATGCTTAGAACCGAAGGAAGTAGGTGAGATCATAGAAATCATAGAAACCCTACAGTGCAGAAGGAGGCCATTCGGCCCATCGAGTCTGCACCGACCACAATCCCACCCAGGCCCTACCCCCACATATTTACCTGCTAATCCCTCTAACCGATGCATCTCAGGACTCTAAGGGACAATTTTTAACCTAGCCAATCAACCTAACCCGCACATCTTTGGACAGTGGGAGGAAACCGGAGCACCCGGAGGAAACCCACGCAGACACGAGGAGAATGTGCAAACTCCACACAGACAGTGACCCGAGCCGGGAATCAAACCCGGGACCCTGGAGCTGTGAAGCAGCAGTGCTAACCACTGTGCTACCGTGCCGCCCTAAACGAATACTTTGCATCAGTATTCACAAAGGAGAGGGAACATGTTGACTGGTATTGTCTCAGAGAGATGTGTTGACCTGTTAGAAAAAATCTCAATTACAACGGAGGAAGTGTTAGGTTTTTTAGGAAACATTAAGACAGACAAATCCCCAGGGCCGGATGGCATCGATCCTAGACTCCTCAGGGAGGCAAGAGATGAAATTGCTGGGCCTCTAACAGAAATCTTTGTCTCTTCACTGGACACAGGTGAGGTCCCAGAGGATTGGAGGATAGCAAATGTGGTCCTGTTATTTAAGAAGGGTACCAAGGATAATCCGGATAATTATAGGCCGGTGAGCTTGACGTCCGTGGTAGGGAAATTGTTGGAGAAGATTCTTAGAGATAGGGTATATGCACATTTAGAACTGAATAATCTCATTAGCGATAGACAGCATGGTTTTGTACGAGGGAGGTCATGCCTCACAAATTTGGTTGAGTTTTTTGAGGAGGTGACAAAAACAATTGACGAGGGAAGGGCCGTGGATGTCGTCTATGTGGATTTTAGTAAAGCGTTTGACAAGGTCCCTCATGGCAGGCTAGTGCAAAAGGTTAAATCTCACGGGATAAAAGGTGAGCTAGCTAGATGGGTGGAGAACTGGCTTAGCCATAGAAGACAGAGGGTAACAGTGGAGGGGTCTTTTTCCGGTTGGAGGTCTGTGACTAGTGGACTTCCGCAGGGCTCTGTACTGGGACCTCTGCTGTTTGTGATATATATAAATGATTTGGAGGAAGTTGTAGCTGGTGTGATTAGTAAGTTTGCGGACGACACGAAGATTGCTGGAGTTGCAGATAGTGATGAACATTGTCAGAGAATACAGCAGGATATAGATAGGCTGGAACATTGGGCGGAGAATTGGCAGATGGAATTTAATCCAGATAAATGCAAAGTGATGCATTTCGGTAGATCTAATGTAAGGGAGAGCTATACAATAAATGGCAGAACCATCAGGAGTATAGACACACAGAGGGACCTGGGTGTACAAGTCCACAGATCCTTAAAGGTGGCAGCACAGGTGGAGAGGGTGGTCAAGAAGGCATATGGCATGCTTGCCTTTATTGGACGGGGCATAGAATATAAAAGTTGGCATATGATGTTGCGGCTGTATAGAACGTTGGTTCGGCCACATTTGGAATACTGCATCCAGTTCTGGTCGCCACACTACCAGAAGGACGTGGAGGCGTTAGAGAGAGTACAGAGGAGGTTTACCAGGATGTTGCCTGGTATGGAGGGTCTTAGCTATGAGGAGAGATTGGGTAAACTGGGGATGTTCTCCCTGGAAAGACGGAGGATGAGGGGCGATCTAATAGAGGTGTATAAAATTATGAAGGGCATAGATAGGGTGAACAGTGGGAAGCTTTTTCCCAGGTCGGAGGTGACGAACACAAGGGGTCACAGGTTCAAGGTGAGGGGGGCAAGGTTCAACACAGATGTCAGGGGGACGTATTGTACACAGAGGGTGGTGGGGGCCTGGAATGCACTCCCAAGCAAGGTGATTGAGGCGGACACGCTGGGATCGTTTAAGACTTATCTAGATAGCCACATGAACAGACTGGGAATAGAGGGATACAAACGAATGGTCTCGTTGGGCACATGAGGAGGGCAGGCTTGGAGGGCCAAAGGGCCTGTTCCTGTGCTGTATTGTTCTTTGTAAAAGATACAATAGTCTGAGGTCACATACTAACTGACTCTGACAAAGAACAAAGAACAATACAGCACAGGAACAGGCCCTTCGGCCCTCCAAGCCCGCGCCGCTCCCCGGTCCAGGATTGAATCCTGAATCCAGGATCCCCGCCCAATTTTCCAGCCTATCTACATACCAATATCCTATCCACCGAGCTGTCCCTCACAGCTACGATGCTTTGTTCATTACAACCTATTAACTCACCCCCACCCCCCTATTCCAGACCATGTGATCCCCAGGGAGAGGCGAAAACCCAGAGTGAAAAACCCCAGGGCCAATATGGGGAAAAAAAAAAATCTGGGAAATTCCTCTCCGACCCCCTGAGGCGATCGAAACGAGTACAGGAGATCACAATGGCCCTGATCGGAAAATGCTTCCCAACCCTAGTCATTTCCACTTCCATGAACACCATATGAATTCCCTGCCCCCGAGACAGGTTCCCAACTATCCGCAGTCTCGCTCTGTACTGGCACCAGCAAGATGATCATAGAATGAAGCCTTGAAACGAGAAACAAGGAACAATTAGCCCGCGCCGCTCCCTGGTCCAAACTAGACCACTCTTTTGTATCCCTCCATTCCCACTCCGGTCATATAGCTGTCTAGATAAGTCTTAAACGTTCCCAGTGTGTCCGCCTCCACCACCTTGCCCGGCAACACATTCCAGGCCCCCACGACCCTCTGTGTGAAATATGTCCTTCTGATATCTGTGTTAAACCTCCCCCCCTTCAAAGAACAAAGAACAGTACAGCACAGGAAACAGGCCTTCGGCCCTCCAAGCCTGTGCCGCTCCTTGGTCCAACTAGACCAATCGTTTGTATCCCTCCATTCCCAGGCTGCTCATGTGACTATCCAGGTAAGTCTTAAACAATGTCAGCGTGCCTGCCTCCACCACCCTACTTGGCAGCGCATTCCAGGCCCCCACCACCCTCTGTGTAAAAAACGTCCCTCTGATGTCTGAGTTATACTTCGCCCCTCTCAGCTTGAGCCCGTGACCCCTCGTGATCGTCACCTCCGACCTGGGAAAAAGCTTCCCACTGTTCACCCTATCTATACCCTTCATAATCTTGTATACCTCTATTAGATCTCCCCTCATTCTCCGTCTTTCCAAGGAGAACAACCCCAGTCTACCCAATCTCTCCTCATAGCTAAGACCCTCCATACCAGGCAATATCCTGGTAAACCTTCTCTGCACTCTCTCCAATGCCTCCACGTCCTTCTGGTAGTGCGGCGACCAGAACTGGACGCAGTACTCCAAATGCGGCCTAACCAGCGTTCTATACAGCTGCATCATCAGACTCCAGCTTTTATACTCTATACCCCGTCCTATAAAGGCAAGCATACCATATGCCTTCTTCACCACCTTCTCCACCTGTGTTGCCACCTTCAAGGATTTGTGGACTTGCACACCTAGGTCCCTCTGTGTTTCTATACTCCTGATGACTCTGCCATTTATTGCATAACTCCTCCCTACATTATTTCTTCCAAAATGCATCACTTCGCATTTATCCGGATTAAATTCCATCTGCCACCTCTCCGCCCAATTTTCCAGCCTATCTATATCCTGCTGTATTGCCCGACAATGCTCTTCGCTATCCGCAATTCCAGCCATCTTTGTGTCATCCGCAAACTTGCTGATTACACCAGTTACACCTTCTTCCAAATTATTTATATATATCACAAATAGCAGAGGTCCCAGTACAGAGCCCTGCGGAACACCACTGGTCACAGACCTCCAGCCGGAAAAAGACCCTTCGACCACTACCCTCTGTCTCCTATGGCCAAGCCAGTTCTCCACCCATCGAGCCACTTCTCCTTGTATCCCATGAGCCTTAACCTTCTTAACCAACCTGCCATGTGGGGCTTTGTCAAATGCCTTACTGAAATCCATATAGACGACATCCACCGCCCTTCCTTCATCAACCGTTTTTGTCACTTCCTCAAAAAACTCCACCAAATTTGTAAGGCACGACCTCCCTCTTACAAAACCATGCTGTCTGTCACTAATGAGATTGTTCCGTTCTAAATGCACATACATCCTGTCTCTAAGAATCCTCTTTGTTTACTGACGCAAATCTTTGTCTCTCTGATGCAAATCTTTGTCTCGTCACTGGACGCAGGTGAGGTCCCAGAGGATTGGAGGATAGCTAATGTGGTCCCGTTATTTAAGAAGGGTAGGAAGGATAACCTGGGTAATTATAGGCCGGTGAGCTTGACGTCCGTGGTGGGGAAGTTGTTGGAGAAGATTCTTAGAGATAGGATGTATGCGCATTTAGAAAGGAATAAACTCATTAACGATAGTCAGCATGGTTTTGTGAGAGGGAGGTCATGCCTCACTAACCTGGTGGAGTTTTTTGAAGAAGTGACCAGAATGGTTGACGAGGGAAGGGCCGTGGATGTCGTCTATATGGACTTTAGTAAAGCGTTTGACAAAGTCCCTCATGGTAGGCTGGTGAAAAAGGTTGGATCTCATGGGATAAAGGGGGAGGTGGCTAGATGGGTGGAGAACTGACTTGGTCATAGAAGACAGAGGGTGGTAGTGGAAGGGTCTTTTTCCAGCTGGAGGCCTGTGACTAGTGGTGTTCCGCAGGGCTCTGTATTGGGACCTCTGCTGTTTGTGATTTATATAAATGATCTGGAAGAAGGTGTAACTGGGGTGATCAGTAAGTTTGCGGACGACACAAAATTGGCAGGACTTGCAGATAGTGAGGAGCATTGTCAGAAGCTACAGGGGAAAAGCTTCCCACTGTTCACCCTATCTATGCCCTTCATAATTTTATACACCTCTATTAGATGTTCACGAGGGGTCATAGGTTCAAGGTGAAGGGGGGGAGGTTTAACACAGATATCAGGACATATTTTACAGAGGGTGGTGGGGGCCTGGAATGCGCTGCCAGGCAAGGTGGTGGAGGCGGACACACTGGGAACGTTTAAGACTTATCTGGACAGCCATATGAACTGAGTGGGAATGGAGGGATACAAAAGAATGGTCTAGTTTGGACTAGGGAGCGGCACGGGCTTGGAGGGCCGAAGGGCCTGTTCCTGTGCTGTATTGTTCTTTGTTCTTTTGTTGACTCAAGAACAGCTTCTTCCCTGCTGCTGTCAGACTTTTGAATGGACTCACCTTGCATTAAGTTGATCTTTCTCTACACCCTAGCTATGACTGTAACACTACATTCTGTACTCTCTTGTTTCCTTCTCTATGAATGGTATGTTTTGTCTGTATAGCGCGCAAGAAACAATACTTTTCACTGTATGTTAATACATGTGACAATAATAAATCAAATCAAATCATTTAGCTTTATTCTACAGGCAGTTGGTATGTCTGGGAGGAAAACAGCTCAGATGCTGGAAGAGCAGGATAATTACTCATTGTAACCTTGTAAGTGGCTATGTTAAATAGAGTTAACGGGCTTTGTTTACTTAAGTTCTCTTGAGATTTCTGATTGAGTGATTGACAGGGTCATGTGATGTGATTAATGTGCAAGCCTGGGTCTGCAGCAGAGAGAAAAAACTTTTGCAGAAAGCAGTTTAGTTTGCAGCTGAAGCTTGGTTGAAGTTAAAATTTTGCGGGCTTCTGAGACTCACTCTCTCTCTCTGAAAGCTCCAAGACTGTTAACAAGTATTAAAGCTACTTTGCCTGGGTTTGCTAACTGTATTTAGTTAAAAGTGAAATTGCCTTAAACATGAATGGGGCTTAGTTGGAACTGGAACAGTGATAAGCTAGAAAGTAAAGTTGCTTCCTTAAATTTTTAAATATTGTTTAACTGGTTAAGCTGATTAATTTGTTAGAGTTATATTTAAACTTGTTATTAAATGAAGTTTATTTCACGATAAAAGACCCATACTTTGTCAGTGGAGAGAAACATCCTTTGTTCACATTTATGCCAAATAGAAAAATTGTTGGTGTCTAGTCTGGCTTCCTAAAGTAACTTGGGGTCGTGGTCCAGCACCCTGACAGCTTGCATGCATGCCTGTTCATGTGCCTGCGTGCAGGTGTCTATTTACACAGATGTCTGAGAGGGGGAGGAGAATGGAGGATGGGGGCAGCAGGATAGGATTAGAGGAATACAGTCCCATGTTAAGAAAGTGGGAGGTCGCACAGGGACGAATCAGGTTACAGGAGCTCGGTGGGTGTTTGATGGGGAAAGCTGGGAGTGGAGTAAAGATGGAGGGTGCATGGTGAGGACTAGGGTTATTGCATCTCAGTCAGTGTATGAGGAACCCTATCTCTAGACTCAGTACCTGGGAAACTCTGCGATTCAGCCATTTTCCGCAGGGTTCTGTCAATGATTCTTCGGCCACGGTGAAGTGAGGAAAGAAAGGCAGCTTCATTCTCATTAATCGTGTCCATAATCTGTAGGGAGGAACAACAGCATGACACCACTGCATGGGGGGAGGTGCCTGGGGTCAAGACAAAAGCTTGACGTCACAAGGGAGAGGCGGAGAGGGTGGATGGGCGGGGAGGACAGGCAGCGGGGAGCAGGGTAGTTTGGGGGGTGGGGGAGGAGAGAACTGTGTGACGCTGGAGTTTAGGGGAGGAGGAGAGAGTGTGTGTGACGCTGGAGTTTGGCAGCGGCGGCGGCAGTGTTTGGTGGTGGTGGGGGGTGGTGGGGGTGAGAGCTGTGTGACGCTGGAGTTTAGGGGAGGAGGAGAGAGTGTGTGTGACGCTGGAGTTTGGCAGCGGCGGCGGCAGAGTTTGGTGGTGGTGGGGGGTGGTGGGGGTGAGAGCTGTGTGACGCTGGAGTTTGGGGTGTTGAGGAGGAGAGAGTGTGATGCCAGGTCTGGATTTCCCATCATCCCCTCTTTCCACACATACCTGGGTTGGGTCCTGCTTTAATTCTGGGTAGGCATCTCCCTGGAACAAAGGCAGAGCACAAAATCAGTCCATTCCAGGCTGCGCTCCTTCATCAATCCTGGTATCTGTCTCCAGTTAGACTCCTCCTGGGTTAATCCTACAGTCGTCTCCAATCAGCTGCTGCACTCCCGGTTTAATTCAGGAGTCCATTTCCAATCAGAGACTGACACTCTGCAGAATTTCCAAGTACAACTCCTGGTATGGAGACCAAGAAGTGGAATTACCACTGCTCAGTCCAAAGCTCCCCGAGCTCTTCATCTTCCCCCAGCTTCTTGAGCAACAGCTTCTGTCTGTCAACTGCCCCCCCCTTTCCCATAAGCCATTGGATTATCATCCAACATGAAGATCAGTGGTGATATGAAAGATGGCGTTTTAAGCGATGAACCCAGAACATTATTCCTAGCTATGAAAAATTAAAAGCCACTAAAGCAGGACTAGATAGATTTACACTTCAGAAGAAAAATTAAAGACAAAATTGCGGAAGCTGCACTACAGATTTAGAAGTTGAGGAATCCACCAAAGTGAATGGAAACCAATGGCAAGACCCCAGAGTAACACAGTAAAAAAAGCCTGCTCAGACGGAAACAGATGAGGGAAAAAACAAAAAATGCAAGTTCCTGAGTGACACAGAGTGACAAATACTGGAGAGTTCTCAAGACAGTGAGTAAAAGACCCTGAGTAATGTAGAGCCCAAGAACTTGGTCAGTTTACAAAACGGTGAATGATACTTATAGAAAAGTGACCTTACATCATAAATAGCCCCCCAGAATGAGGGAGACAAAAGACCCTCCCCAACCAGAGAAGAATGAGAGACAATATAGACCTGTACTCCAGAATGAGGGAGACAATAGACCATCCCCAGAACAAGGGAGACAAACCATTCCCCCACCCCCTGAGCAAGGGAGACAATAGGCCCCTCCTCCAGAACGAGGGAGACAGAAGTTTCCCCCCACCTCCTGAGCGAGGGAGACAATTTTCAAGTAAACCACAAGATGGCTGCCGACCATGTCAATGCAATGAAAGACAAACAGGTAAATCTGTTGGACTTTAACCTGGTGTTGTGAGACTTCTTACTGTGTTCACCCCAGTCCAACGCCGGCATCTCCACATAATGCAATGAAATGCAGTGGTTCAAGAAGGCAGCTCACCACCACCATCTCAAGGGCAATTAGGAATGGGCAATGAATGCTGGCCCAGCCAGTGATGCCCATATCCTTTGAATTAATTAAAAACTGTACATATACACCAACGTCTATATTCCTGTACCCCTTTGGAGTTTCTCCTTTTGGATTATACTGTTTTTTCATATTCTTCCTGCCAAAGTGAATCATCTCACAATTCTCTGCACTGAACTTCATCTATCACTTGTCCGTCACCAACATGTCCTTTTCAAATTCAAGACTCATCACAGTTGACACCATTTCTAACCTTTGTATCATTCGCAAATTTTGAAATCATGTCCTGAATACAAAGCATTAATATATATTAGGAAGAGTAAAAGACCCAACACGACGCCTGTGGAACTCCACTACAAACCCTCCTCCAATCTCAAAAACTTCATCAATACTCTCTGCTTCCTTCACTCAGTCAATTTCTTATCCAAGTGCCTTCTTTTCCTTTTGTTCCATGAGCACGAATTGTGCTCACAATCTGCACCCTTTCAATCTTTTCCACATCCTTCCTGTAATGAGGCGACCAGAACTGAGCACAGTACTCCAAGTGGGGTCTGACGAGGGTCTTATATAGCTGCATCATTATCCCCGGACTCCTAAACTCAATCCCTCGATTGATGAAGGCCAGCACACCATACGCCTTCTTAACCACCTCCTCTACCTGCGGGGCCGATTTAAGAGTCCTGTGTGGCACAGTTTCAAATGCCTTTTGAAAATCCATATGCGCTACATAGACAGCATTTCCCTCATCAACTTTCTCTGTTACCAGTTACTAAAACAAACTTAGTTGTAGAACAAAAAAAAAGTACAGCACAGGAACAGGCCCTTCGGACCTCCAAGCCTGTGCTGATCATGATGCCCTAACTAAAAACTTAGAAAGCAGTGGCAGGATCAGACAGAGTCATCATGGATTTAGGAAGGGGAAAGCATGCTTGACAAATCTGTTGGAATTCTTTGAAGATGTAACTTGTAGAGTTGACAAGGAGGAGCCAGTTGATGTGGTATATTTGGACTTTCAGAAAGCGTTTGACAAAGTCCCGCACAAGAGATTATCGTGCAAGATTAAAGCGCATGGGATTGGGGGAGCTGTATTGAGATGGATAGAAAACTGGTTGGCAGAGAGAAAACAAAGAGTAGGAATTAATGGGTGCTTTTCAAATTGGCAGGCAGTAACTAGTGGAGTGCCACAGGGATCGGTGCTGGGACCCCAGCTATTCACAATATATAATAATGATTTGGATGAGGGAACAAAATGTAACATCTCAAAGTCTGTGGATGATACCAAGTTGGGTGGGAGGGTGAACTGTGACGAGGATGCAGAGATTCTTCAGAATGATCTGGACAGGTTGGGTGAGTGGGCAAATCAATGGCAGATGCAGTATAATTGGGATAAATGTGAGGTTATTCACTTTGGAAGCAAAAACAAGGCGGCAGATTTGTTGTGGATAGGTGGAGGGATGTCAGAAGCTGCAGCGTGACATAGATAGGATGCAAGACTGGGCGGAGAAGTGGCAGATGGACTTCAACCCGGATAAATGTGTAGTGGTCCATTTTGGCAGGTCAAATGGGATGAAGGAGTATAATATCAAGGGTAAGACTCTCAGCAAGGTAGAGGATCAGAAGGACCTTGGGGTCCGGGTCCATAGGATTCTTAAATCGGCCTCGCAGGTAGAGGAGGTGGTTAAGAAGGTGTATGGTGTGCTGGCCTTCATCAATCGAGGGATTGAGTTTAGGAGTCGGGAGATAATGATGCAGCTTTATAAGACCCTCGTCAGACCCCACTTGGAGTACTGTGCTCAGTTCTGGTCGCCTCATTACAGGAGGGATGTGGAAATGATTGAAAGGGTGCAGAGAAGATTTACAAGGATGTTGCTTGGATTGGTTGGCATGCCTTATGAGGATAGGTTGAGGGAGCTCGGTCTTTTCTCCTTGGAGAGACGAAGGATGAGAGGTGATCTCATAGAGGTGTACAAGATGTTGAGAGCTATAGATCGGGTGGATTCTCTGAGGCTTTTTCCCAGGGCTGAAATGGCTGCTACGAGAGGACACAGGTTTAAGGTGCTGGGGAGCAGGTACAGAGGAGATGTCAGGAGTAAGTTTTTCACTCAGAGGGTGGTGGGTGAGTGGAATCGGCTGCCATCAGTGGTGGTGGAGGCAAACTCGATAGGGTCTTTTAAGAGACTTCTGGATGAGCACATGGGACTTAATAGGATTGAGGGTTATAGGTAAGCCTATATATAAGCCTAGGTAGGTAGGGACATGACCGACGCAACTTGTGGGCCGAAGGCCCTGTTTGTGCTGTATTTTTTCTATGTTCTATTACTACCTGAATGGCTGTAAATTGGGAAAGGGGAGTGTGCAGCAGGACCTGGGTGTCCTTGTGCACCAGTTGCTGAAGGTAAACATGCAGGTGCAGCAGGCAGTAAAGAAGGCAAATGGTATGTTGGCCTTCATTGCGAGAGGTTTCGAGTACAGGAGCAGGGATGTTGTTGTTGCAACTATACAGGACTTTGGTGAGGCCACACCTAGAGTATTGTGTGCAGTTTCGGTCTCCTTTTCTGAGGAAGGATGTTCTTGCTCTCGAGGGAGTGCAGTGAAGGTTTACCAGGCTGATTCCGGGGATGGCGGGACTGATGTATGAGGAGATTGACTAGGTTAGGATTGTTTTCGCTGGAGTTCAAACAAATGAGGGGGATCTCATAGAGACTTATAAAATTCTAACAGGTCTAGACAGGATAGACGCAAGGAGGATGTTCCCGATGGTGGGGGAGTCCAGAACCAGGAGTCACAGTCTGAGGATTCAGGGTAGACCATTTAGGACAGAGGTGAGAAGACATTTCTTCACCCAGAGTGGTGAGCCTGTGGAATTCATTACCACAGGAAGTAGTTGATGCCAAAACATTGAATGCATTCAAGAGGCGGTTGGATATAGCACTTGGCAAATGGGATCAAAGGGTATGGGGAGAAAGCAGGATTAGGCTATTGAGTTGGATGATCAGCCATGATCTTAATGAATGGCGGAGCAGGCTCGAAGGGCCAAATGGCCTCCTCTTGCTCCTATCTTCTATGTTACTATGTTAAACTAAAAAAAACTTCTGCCCTTAC
>NC_135805.1:3044816-3165391 GCF_964213995.1 Mustelus asterias | reverse complement strand
AGGGGCGCCGGGGGGAGGGGCGGAGGGCGCCGGGGGGAGGGGCGGGAGGGCGCCGGGGGGAGGGGCGGAGGGCGCCGGGGGGAGGGGCGGAGGGCGCCGGGGGGAGGGGCGGAGGGCGCCGGGGGGAGGGGCGGAGGGCGCCGGGGGGAGGGGCGGAGGGCGCCGGGGGGAGGGGCGGAGGGCGCCGGGGGGAGGGGCGGAGGGCACCGGGGGGAGGGGCGGAGGGCACCGGGGGGAGGGGCGGAGGGCGCCGGGGGGGAGGGGCGGAGGGCGCCGGGGGGGAGGGGCGGAGGGCGCCGGGGGGAGGGGCGGAGGGCGCCGGGGGAGGGGCGGAGGGCGCCGGGGGGAGGGGCGGAGGGCGCCGGGGGGAGGGGCGGAGGGCGCCGGGGGGAGGGGCGGAGGGCGCCGGGGGGAGGGGCGGAGGGCGCCGGGGGGAGGGGCGGAGGGCGCCGGGGGGAGGGGCGGAGGGCGCCGGGGGAGACACGAGATGGAGAGACAGAAAGAAAAAGAGACAGAAGAGAGAGAGAGACAGAAAGAGAGAGAGAGAAAGAGAAAGACAGAAAGGAAAAGAGAGAGAAAAAGAAAGAGACACTGCCTGCTTCCTGCAGCTTCTAACAACTCAGACAGCAGAATTTTCAACTCCAGCAAGGGGGAAAGGTATTATTGCTGCTCTCTACCTCAGACTCCTGAAAAGCAAAACTGAAAACTTGGGGCTTTTCTGTGGGGAAAAAAACTGTCCCCAGGCATCACATGACCTGTCAATCATGCTCCACCCAGCAATGCCAAAAGAATCATCAAACCCCAGGACCCTGCATTAGGCCAGATTAAAAATAAACATGATGTCATTTATACTGCCTCAGTAACAATATAGGACACCGGTTACATACAAACGGTACCAATAAGATGCTCGGAGCTGCTTGGAAAACCTGCAAAGAAACATGATTAAAATACATTTCTTAAAGGCACAGTGTCATCACAACTCACAACATATGGGCAAAGACATAAGGTGCATGGACCAGTGGAGGTCCCTCTATGGAGGGGGTCCTCTCACTTAACATTGGGGAGCTGAGGTGGAGGGTCTTGTATGCAGCAGTCCCATACGGCCGGTTCCACTGGTTCATCGACTCCCATGGATACCTGCTCTTTTTTTGATCTTGCGAAGTCTGTGGACCATCTGTATATCGGCTGTTTTAGATTGCACTCCCTTTTCAATTTCTTAAAAAATCCTTTGTTACAGTTTTGTTTGCACTGCAGTCCCACACTCCTGATCTATGGGCACATGGTGCGGAGAAAGGTGGGCAAGAGCCTCCTCGTGAACCTGCTCCTGAGCCTGGCCAACCTTGCCATTAACAAATGCAGGTAGTGGGCAGTCAAGGGGGTCATGTGATCTGACTCTGGCTAAATTTGCAGCCTGGTGTCCCTGGAGAGGGAGCATGACTGGGATGCCTTAGTGACCTTTTTAATCAAAGTTATATATTAAGTTATATTTGTGGTTTGCTTTTATTTAGGGCAGTTCCCCTTTAAGAGGCAGCCCCTTTTACTTTCACCCTTAGTTTGTTTAGTTTAGTTTAATTCTTTAAACTAGCTGCACATTCCTATCCAAACCACATGAGTGCTGACTTGGAACAACATTGTAGTTCTTTCACTGTTGCTGGGTCAAAACTCTGGAACTTGATCCCTTCTAATTCTATCTTTTACCCTCGTTCTATGCTTCTAAAACTTAATTCTAACTCTTAAACTCTCTAACAATGTTCTAATTACATTACATTCTGCATTCTTGCGTTTCCTTCTCTATGAATGGTATGCTTTGTTTATATAGCACGCAAGAAACAATACTTTTCATTGTATGCTAATACATGTAACAATATTAAAGCAAATCAAAATCTTAGACCTATGGGCATACATTCTAGCAGATCAGGATAGGTCACCACCGCCTTCGCAAAAGCGATGGATGGGCGACAAATTCAAGCCTTTTCAGACAAACAGTTCCCATGAATGAATAAGAGAATTTTAATCTCTTCACCACTAGTGGCCATGCTTTCAGTTCCCTAGCCCTAAACTGTAGAATTCCCTCCCAACGCCTTTCCGCCTCCTGTAAGATTTCCTTAAAACCTGTTTTGACTCGGCCTTTAGTCACTTGACCCAATACCTCTTCAGGTGGCTCCTTGTCATTTTGCTTTTTAATGATCCAATGAAGCACCTTAGGACATTATATTCAAGGTGCTATATAAATATAATTTGTTTTTAACAGCGATGACATACACCTTCAAATGGACCACATCTACCAATCACTGCGCACAAATGGCAGCAAACCATACGACTGTTCAGCATCTACACTCCATGAGGCAAAAATATTCTACAATGCCTGAGAACTAAATATTAAAGGCTTGCATTCCTCCATTTCACACAGGACGACTGTACGAAAACGGCTTTGATATGTGCCTCCTAATTTGTATTCCAGGAGGCATTATCTATGCACCAGCTCCCATTTGTCCGAGTAGATTAAGCTTTCATTGACTATCCACAGATTGTAAAGAAATAATCCTGTACTTTTAGTGTTCCTCGGATATTTCAAAACATTTCACAACTAATTAATTATTTTGAAGCACAATCACTCACAGGCAAATTACACAAAGCACAGTCCAACAGATTAATATAATAAAAGCAAAATAAAAAACAAAATACTGTGGACGCTAGACTCAAACAAAACAGAAAATGTTCTGAAGAGGAGTCATACATACATGCATAGAAAGTTTCTGGGAGATCCCCTCTCACTCTTCTAAACTCCAGTGAATATATTCCTAATCGACAGGGTCTCTTCTCATATGACAGACCTGCCATCCCAGGAATCAGTCTGGCAAAGCTTCGCTGCACTCCCTCTATAGCAAGGACATCCTTCCTCAGATAAGGACACAAAACTGCACACAATACTCCAGGTGTGGCCTAACACCCTATACAATTGCAACAAAACATCCCTATTCCTATACTCAAATCCTCTCGCAATGAAGGCCAACATACCATTTGCCTTATTTACTTTCTGCTGTACCTGCGTGCATACTTTTAGCGACTCACGCACAGACACCAAGGTCTCGCTGAGTATCCACCTCTCTCAATTTACACCCAGTCAAATAATAATCTGCCTTCCTATTATTGCTACTGAAGTGGATAACCTCATATTTATCCACATTATACTGCATATAGGGATGGGCAATAAATGCTGGCCAGCCAGCGATGCCCATGTCCCATAAATTAATTTTTAAAATCTGCCATGAATATGCCCACTCACTCACGCAGAAGCATCTCTGTATCCTCCTCACAGCTCACCTGCCCACACAACTTTGTATCATCTGTAAATATGGAGATAATACCTTCCAAATCATTAATATATGTGAACAGTTGAGGTCCTAGCACAATCACTGCAGTGTCCCATTAGTCACTAGCCTGCCAATCAGAAAAATACTAATTTATGCCAACTCTTTGCTTCCTACTGCTAACCAGCTTTCTCAGTAACTTCAATGCAGTGTTAATGTAACCCTACTTGTAACAATAATAAATAAACTTTTTAAGACACTACCTGCAATCCCATGCGCTTTAAACTTTACCTAGTAGTCTGCTATGTGATACCTTGTCGAAAGCCTTCTGAAAGTCTAAATAAACCACATCCACCAATTCTCCTTGGTCAACTCTACCAGTCACTTCCTCATAGAATTCCAATAAATTCATCAAGCATGATTTCCCCTTTGTAAATCCATGTTGACTTTGTCTCATTATACCACTGCTTTCCAAATGTTAAGCTATGAAATCCTTGATAACGGACTCTGGCAACTTCCCCAGTACTGATGTTAAGCTCACTGGTCTATAGTTCCCTGTTTTCTCTCTACCTCCCTTTTTGAATAGCGGGCTTACATTAGCTACCCTCCAATCTGTAGGAACCAGTCCAGTGTACAAAGAATTTTGGAAAATGACCACCAATGGATCTACTATTTCCAGGGCCACTTTAAGTAAACTGAGCTGTCAGGCCCTGGTGATTTCAATCCCATCAATTTCCCCAAAATAATTTCTGTACTAATACTGATTTCCTTCAGCTCCTCACTAAAACGTGTTTCTCTCAGAACTTACGGTGCATTATTCATGTCTTCCTTTGTGAAGATATGGAGATGCCGGCGTTGGACTGGAGTAAACACAGTAAGAGTTTTAACAACACCAGGTTAAAGTCCAACAGGTTTATTTGGTAGCAAATGCCATTAGCTTTCGGAGCGCTGCTCCTTCGTCAGATGGAGTGGATATCTGCTCTCGAGAGCAGATATCCACTCCATCTGACGAAGGAGCAGCGCTCCGAAAGCTAATGGCATTTGCTACCAAATAAACCTGTTGGACTTTAACCTGGTGTTGTTAAAACTCTTACTTCCTTTGTGAAGACAGAAGCAAAATTGAAACATTAACTCGGGTTTTCTCTCACCACAGATGCTGCCAAACCTGCTGAGTTTTTCCAGCATTTATTGTTTTTGTTTGAAATAAAAAGGATGATCAGTTAACTCTCAGCTACACAGGCTGCATCTGCAGAGAGAAGGAATTAACATTCCAGATTTGGTCCAGATTTTGATGAAAGGTTGAAGCCATCTGCAGAGTGTTTCCAGCATCTATTTTTTTTTTCACTTATTGATAACCAGTTAACCTGTTATCGATGTTCAGTGAAGAATTGTTGGTCTTGAGAAACCATTGCTTCTTTTCAAATAATACAACAGGATCTTTCACATGCAATTAAATAGATAGTACATCAGACAATGCTGCACTCCTTTGTTACTGCTAGTGTCAACCTAGATATATACTGAGCCTGAAATGGGGCTCATTGGATAATTTTACAAATTAGCAAAATTGATGGGCATCTGTAGCAAGTAAATTTAAGAACACAAATGCAAGAAACTAGTTCCTGAAATCCAAAACAAAAATTTTAATTTGACCCAATATATTTACAATGATGGCAAAGTCAATTAGGTCTCAATTAGCTGTAAATCTAAGAGATTAGAATGTAACGAGAGAGAGAGAGAAACTGGCCAAGTTTTCAAATAAGACAAAAGCCGTTGAAAACTGTTGAAAGACTTTAAAAAATAGCAGTGTGCCACACAGTCCTCAAGCTACTTTCACACTTTGGTAAGAACATGGCTGAATTTCTACATCAACTCCACTTTCGCTCCCTTAATTCCCTTCATATCTATAAATTCAGTGGCAGAGCATCCACAGCCTCCTGGGATGCAGTAATCCAAAGATGCAGAATCTAAGTGAAGAAATTGTTCATCTTGGTCCTAAATTATTTGAATTTTATCATAAGACTAAAACCCCAGTTTTTCTTCTCTAAAGAACAGTGCAGCACAGTGTTTCAGGCAGATACGTTAGCAACATTTAAGACTTCTCTGGATAGACACATGAACAAACTATGAGCATTCTGTTTGTGAACAGAATTCCCACTCACCTGAAGAAGGGGCTTGCAGCTCCGAAAGCTTGTGTGGCTTTTGCTACCAAATAAACCTGTTGGACTTTAACCTGGTGTTGTTAAACTTCTTACTGACACATGAACAGACAGGGAATAGAAGGATACAGGCGGTTGGTCTAGATCGGCACAGGCTTGGAAGACCAAACGGCCTGTTCCTGTGCTGTACTGTTCTTTGTTCTTTAGAGAAAAAAAACTGGGGGCCTTAGTCTTATGATAAAAGTCAAATCAATTATGACCAAGACAAGCAATTTCTTCACTTGGATTCTGCATCTTTGGAATATTCCATCGATGCAGAATCTAAGTGAAGAAATTGCTCATCTTGGTCCGAAATGATTTGACTTTTATCATAAGACTAAGGCCCCCAGTTTTTTTTTCCCTCTGAAGAACAGTACAGCAGAGGAAGAGGCAGACCCTTCGGCCCTCCAAGCCTGCGTCAATCACATTGTCCTAAAGCCGGGGAAACAACTTGACATCTAACCTGTTAAGCCCCAAGATTAATTACTAAGAAAATTCTGAATAAAGAGCAGAAAACACAGCCAAATAGAAATGTTCAAAGCTTTTCAATATGTAATTCAGTTGTGAAGGATTAATGCTACTGCATTGTTACTCCTAAAATTTAAACAACTTTACTGCTGTAGTAATTGGTTGCCTTGATATACAATGTTATGAAGATTATTTTTGCAATCGCTGGGAAAGACAATTTCCTGACATTGCAATCATTAAACGTATTCAATACAGATCACTATTTTGTTCTCTATTTTAATTACAATAGGCTGAGGAAGCACTTCGGGACTGAACAAAAATAACTCACGTGATTTTACCATTCGTTGACCAAATGACAAGAGGAACTAACTTAAAAGTGCAGTGAAATATAATGTCTTTCACACACACCACAGAACTCAAGAAAAGTGAGCACCATTTATATACTTAAATACATTATGCTGATATGCCCCATAATTGGAAATACGATGGATATTCAATAGTTATGAATCCACTCTGATTTTTTTTTTTAAAAGCATGGGCTTTTAAGTTCCTTCTTCAATCTATCATGACAACTACAACCTTCAACTCTGTGCCCAGGTCAGTAACAATGCCCTTGAAACTAAATGCCAGTCTCTATCCAAGTCCAATTTTCCCATCCAATGTTATCCTCTCCTGCAAATACGACAGCTTCTATGCAGAACATATCAAACTGTATAGAACTAGACACAAACTGCACATCCCACAGAACTCAGAACTAAACAAACTGTTGCTCAATGTCACCCAATTGCAGACCGTATCCTTTAGAATGGATTGGAGAGCTATTTGATATGCAACAGTACAGTCCATGTCTTGACAGCCTGAATTACAGCAACAATCCATGTACAAGAATCCCAAGTCACACCATCACTGAAGTAGAACTTCATGAAGTGACTGAAAAAGTTCCAAAAATGCCTGTTCTACAATCCCACAATAAGCTCAAAACAAAAGATGATTAACAAACAACAACAAATTGTATTTATGTTGAAAATCTAGCACAGTAAAATAGCCCAAGATGCATCAGGGAAATTATCAAACAAAATTTGACACCAATTTTAATAAGGTATAGAGGAGGTATTATGGAAGAACGTTTAAATATTTTGAACTGCTGTGAGGATAGTGATAGACTTTAAGAGGCTGGAGGAATGGGTGGACATGTGACCGGTGATGTGGCACAGAGGACAGGCAATATAAAAAGAGCACAACATAGGAAGGATGTGAAAGTTTTAAAGAGAGTGCAGAAAGTATGATTCCAGGAAGGAGGGACTTCAGTTACATGGACAGATTGGAGAATCAGGGATTGTTCTCCTTGAGAAGGCAGAGGGGATTTGATCTAAGTATCCAAAACGATGGCTCTTGACAGAGCAGAGAGAGAGAAACTGTTCCCACTGGCAGAGAAGAATTGCAAACCGCAGAATTGGACACCAGAGAACACAATTTGATTTGATTTATTACCATTGTCACATGTATTAGTATACAGTGAAAAGTATTGTTTCTTGCACGCTATACAAAGCATACCATTTAGAGAGAAGGAAACAAGAGAGTGCAGAATGTAGTGTTACAGTCATAGCGAGGGTGTGGAGAAAGATCAACTTAATGCAAGGTAGGTCCATTCAAAAGTGACGGCAGCAGGGAAGAAGCTGGTCTTGAGTCGGTTGGTAGGTGACCTCAGACTTTTGTACCTTTTCCCCGAGGGAAGGTGGTGGAAGAGAAAATATCCGGGGTGCGTGGAGTCCTTAATTATGCTGGCTGCTTTGCCGAGGCAGTGAGAAGTGTAGATAGAGTCAATGGATGGGAGGCCAGTTTGCTGATGGATTGGGCTACATTCATGACCTTTTGTAGTTTCTTGTAGTCTTGGGCAGAGCAGGAACCATACCAAGCTGTGATACAATCAGAAAGAATGCTTTCTATGGCGCGTCTGTAAAAGTTGGAGAGAGTCGTAGCTGACATGCCCAATTTCCTTAGCCTTCTGAGAAAGTAGAGGCATTGGTGGGCTTTCTTAATTATAGTGTCGGCATGAGGTGACCAGGACAGGTTGTTGGTGATCTGGACACCTAAAAACTTGAAGCTCTCAACCCTTTCAACTTTGTCCCCGTTGATGTTGACAGGGGCATGTTCTCCACTACCCTTCCTGAAGTCAATGACAATCTCCTTCATTTTGTTGACATTGAGGGAGAGATTATTGTTGCTGCACCAGTTCACCAGATTCTCTATCTCATTCCTGTACGATGTCTCGTCATTGTTTGAGATCCGACCCACTACAGTGGTGTCGACAGCAAACTTCAAAATCGAGTTGGAGGGGGATTTGGCCACAGTCATAGGTGTATAAGGAATAGAATAAGGGGCTGAGGACACAGCCTTGTGGGGCACCAGTGTTGGCAACGATCGTGGAGGTGGTGTTGCCTATCCTTACTGATTGCGGTCTGTGGATTAGGAAGTTCAGGATCGAGTCACAGAGGGAGGAATCGGGTCTCAGGCCACGGAGTTTGGAGACGAGTTTCATAGGAATAAATAGGAGTCTGACACAGGTGTCTTTGTTGTCTAGGTGTTCCAGGGTTGAGTGCAGGGCAAGGGAGATGGCGCCTGTTGAGGCGGTAGGAGAACTATAGTGGATGCAGGCAGCCCAGGAGGCTGGGATTGATTCGTGCCATGACTAGCCTTTCGAAGCACTTCATAATAATGGATGTCAGAGCCACCGCCGATAGTCATTAAGGCATGCTGCTTAGTTTTTCTTTGGTACTGGGATGATGGTCGTCTTCTTGAAGCAGATAGGGACATCAGACTGTTGTGAAGAGAGGTTGAAAATGTCTGCGAATACCCCCGCCAGTTGATCTGCGCAGGATATGAGTGCTTGCCTGGGTACCCCATCTGGCCAGTCACTTTCCGTGGGTTGACCCTCGAGAAAGCTGCTCTGACCTCTGCAATGGTGACCTCAGATGCAGGTTCATCCGAGGCTTCCAGGGTGGAGGGTGTGCTCTTGCTGACCTCTTGCTTAAAACGGGCGTAGAATGCATTGAGCTCATCAAGGAGGGGTGCGTTGGAGCCAGCAATTTTACATGCCTTTATCTTGTAGCCCGTTTTGTCTTGCAGACCTTGCCATAATCGGTGGGGGTCCATGTGGCTAGACTGGGACTCTAGCTTGGTCCGGTACTGTTTTTTGGCATCTTTGATGGATCAATATAAGATGAATGGTAAAAGAACCAACTGCAACATGTTTTTTAAACACAGCAAATGTTGAGGATCTGGACTGAGAGTGTGGTGGAGCCGGATTCGATCATAGAAACATAATGGCTTTCAAAAAGAAATTGGACAAGCACCTTAAGAGAGAAAATTTATAGAACTGTGGGAAAAGGACTGAGGAAATGGGACTAGCCAAGATGCTCTGGCAGAGAGCTGGTACAGATATGACTCACTAAATGAACTCTGTATGAACTCTAACCACTCTATCAAGATTAAAGGGTGATTTAATTTAGGTGCACAAGATGATTAAAGGAACGAGACAGTAGACTGAAGGTGTAGTCCAGAACAAGAGGGCTTAACCTTAAAATTAGTGCCGCATCACTCTGATAATGGCAGGAATCACTACAACAAAGAAGTGGAAATCTGCAACTGATATTTATTAGGCAAAGATATTAAAAGTTAAACATATTTGTTAGGTATGGATACTAAATGTTCAAGCAACAAGGCGGATCGAGCGAGTTATGATACAGACCACCATGATAAAATGGAAGAGAATCAAGGGACGAATGAACTGTGTGAAGTTGTGCAGATTTACAGCCAGGCAAAAACCAGAAATTTGCCAGAGAGCAAAGTCCACATGTGAACAATGCTCCATTTAAGATGACTGCATGGACAGCCATGAGAAAATCAAAGGAACCACACAGTGCAACAAGCCAGTTGGCACTATAAACAGAGGCTTAAATAAATATTGGTTGAATGGCCTCCTCCTGTCCCAATGACACAGAGTCATAGAGATTTACAGCATGAAAACAGGCCCTTCGGCCCAACTTGTCCATGACGCCCTTTTCTTTTTAAAGCCCTAAGCTAATCCAAATTGCCTGCATTTGGCCCATGTCCCTCCATACCCTATCCCTCTATACCCACCTCCACTACTATCTCTGGCAGCTTGTTCAAGGCATTCACCACCCTGTGTAAAAAAACTGACCTTCTGGAGACTTTTGTATCTCTCCCCTCTCACCCTAAACCTATGCCCTCTAGTTTTAAACTCCCCTACCTTTGGGAAAAGATATTGACTATCTAGCTGATCTGTGCCCCTCATTATTTTATAGACCTCTATAAGTTCACCCCTCAGCCTTCTACGCTCCAGAGAAAAAAGTCCCAGTCTATCCAGCCTCTCCTTATAACTCAAACCATCAAGTCCCGGTAGCATCCTAGTAAATCTTTTCTGCACTCTTTCTAGTTTAATAATATATTTTCTATAATAGGGTGACCAGAACTGTACACAGTATTCCAAGTGTGGCCTTACCAATGTCTTGTACAACTTCAACAAGACGTCCCAACTCCTGTATTCAATGTTCTGACCAATGAAATGCTGAATGCCTTCTTCACCACTCTGTCCACCTGTGACTCCACTTTCAAGGAGCTATGAACCTGTACCCCTAGATCTCTTTGTTCTGTAACTCTCTCCAACGCCCTACTATTGACTGAGTAAGTCCTGCCCTGGTTCCATCCACCAAAATGCATCACCTCACATTTATCTAAATTAAACTCCATTGCCATTCATCAGCCCACTAGCCCAATTGATCAAGATCCCCCCGTTGCAATCGGAGATAACTTTCTTCACTGTCCACTATGTCACCAATCTTGGTGTCATCTGCAAACTTACGAACCATGCCTCCTATATTCTCATCCAAATCATTAATATAAATGACAAAACAGTGGACCCAGCACTGATCCCTGAGGCACACCACTGGTCACAGGCCTCCAGTTTGAAAAACAACACTCTACAACCACCCTCTGGTTTCTGTCATCAACACCAGGTTAAAGTCCAACAGGTTTATTTGGCAGCACAAGCTTACTCCGAAAGCTTGTGCTGCCAAATAAACCTGTTGGACTTTAACCTGGTGTTGAGACTTCTTACTGTGCTTGCCCCAGTCCAACGCTGGCATCTCCACATTCTGTCATCAAGCCAATTTTGTATCCATTTAGCTACTTTGGAGGGATGTCAGGAGCTGCAGCGTGACATAGATAGGATGCAAGACTGGGCGGAAAAGTGGCAGATGGACTTCAACCCGGATAAATGTGTAGTGGTCCATTTTGGCAGGTCAAATGGGATGAAGGAGTATAATATCAAGGGTAACACTCTTAACAGTGTAGAGGATCAGAAGGACCTTGGGGTCCGGGTCCATAGGACTCTTAAATCGGCCTCGCAGGTAGAGGAGGTGGTCAAGAAGGCGTATGGTGTGCTGGCCTTCATCAATCGAGGGATTGAGTTTAGGAGTCGGGAGATAATGATGCAGCTTTATAAGACCCTCGTCAGACCCCAGGTGGAGTACTGTGCTCAGTTCTGGTCGCCTCATTACAGGAAGGATGTGGAAATTATTGAAAGGGTGCAGAGAAGATTTACAAGGATGTTGCCTGGATTGGTTGGCATGCCTTATGAGGATAGGTTGAGGGAGCTCGGTCTTTTCTCCTTGGAGAGACGAAGGATGAGAGGTGACCTGATAGAGGTGTACAAGATGTTGAGAGGTATAGATCGGGTGGATTCTCGGAGGCTTTTTCCCAGGGCTGAAATGGCTGCTACGAGAGGACACAGGTTTAAGGTGCTGGGGAGTATGTACAGAGGAGATGTCAGGGGTAAGTTTTTCACTCAGAGGGTGGTGGGTGAGTGGAATCGGCTGCCGTCAGTGGTGGTGGAGGCAAACTCGATAGGGTCTTTTAAGAGATTTCTGGATGAGTACATGGGACTTAATAGAATTGAGGGTTATAGATAAGCCTATATATAGCCTAGGTAGGTAGGGACATGACCAGCGCAACTTGTGGGCCGAAGGGCCTGTTTGTGCTGTATTTTTTCTGTGTTCTACTTCACCCTGGATCCAGAGAGATTTAACCTTATGCAACAACCTACCATGTGGTACCTTGTCAAAGGCCTTGCTAAAGTCCATGTAGACAACATCAACTGCACTGCCCTCATCTACCTTCTTGGTTACCCCTTCAAAAAACTCAATCAAATTTGTGAGACATGGTTTTCCACTCACAAAGCCATGCTGACTGTCCCTAATCAGCCCTTGCATCTCTAAATGCCTGTAGGTCCTGTCTCTCAAAATACCTTCCAACAACTTACCCACCACAGATGTGAGGCTCACTGGCCTGTAGTTCCCAGGCTTTTCCCTGCAGCCCTTTTTAAACAAAGGCACAACATTTGCCACCCTCCAATCTTCAAGCACCTCACCTGTGACTATCAATGATTCAAATGTCTCTGCTAGAGGACCCACAATTTCCTCCCTAGCCTCCCACAATGTCCCCTGGGATACACTTCAACAGATCCCAGGGATTTATCTACCTTAATGTGTTTTAAGACTTCCAGCACCTCCTTCTCTGTTATATGTACACTCCTCAAAACATCACTATTTATTTCCCCAAGTTCCCTAACATCCATGCTTTTCTCAATAGTAAATACTGATGAGAAATATTCACTTAGGATCTCACCCATCTCTTGTGGACAGGGGCACCACTGAAGAAAAATACCAAAGATCAAATCTTTTTTACAGGATGTGGGCATTGCTGGCTGGGCCAGCAATTATTGTCACACCATTTCAGAGGACGTTTGAGAGTCAACCCCATTGCTGTGGGTCTGGAGCCACATGTAGGCCAGACCAGGTAAGGGTGGAAGATTTACGTCCCTAAAGGACATTAGTGAACCAGATGGGTTTTTACAACAATCAACAATGGTTTCATAGTTATCATTACACTTTTAATTCCAGATTTTTATTGAATTCAATATCTGCCGTGGTAGAATTCAAACCCGGGTCCCCAGAGCATGACCCTGGGTCTCTGGATTGCTAGTTCAATGATAATTCCACCTTGCCATTGCCTCCCTCAAGCTAATATCATAGAATCCCTACAGTGCAGAAGGTGGTCATTTGGCCCATCGAGTCTGCTCAGACCACAATCCCACAATATGCTATGTTCCCAAGTGAAGAGTGGCCAATGTCAGAAAGCAGAGGTAGTTTTAGAAAGGAATAGATTGATAGAATCCCTACAGTACAGGAGGCCATTCATCGCATTGAGTCTGCACCAACCACAATCCCACCCAGGCCACATATTTACCCTGCTAATCCCCCTGACACTAGGGTTAATTTAGCTTGGCCAATTAGAGTTTATGGCTTATGGTGAAAAGTAAACAAGAGCTTGGAGAATGAATGAGCTGTTACTTAGCAACCAGAGGCCACTTGACAAAAGGAAGACCTTGTGATTGTGTTTAACTGAACTCAAAAGCAGTTGCAGCTAGACAGTGAGAGAGAAGGAAGCTCTCTCAGTCCTGCTAGAAAAAGGGAAGCCATAGAATGGAGTATTGGGCAAGAAAGTCAGTCCCAGAGAAAATGAAGGACATTTAGTTCTAGAAACTAGAGAATGAAGAGAAGTTCTCAAAAAGATTGAAGTAAAAAGGGAAAAAGGAACTGGAATTTGAGCAGGGTTCTGTTCACAGAAGTTCGAGATAGAAGTGAAAGGGGCGAAATGGGTGAATTTGCCTAGAGAAAAGCCAGATATCTGAGGCAATTATAAGGTTGGTATCTTTATTCATTTTTGGAGCAATAGTATTCAGTTGGGGACTGAGTACCTGAGAGATTGTCTTGCATAGCTAAGAACTTTCACACAAAGAAATACTGAAAGGAGAGTTGGCAATCCTGGAGGTGAATCCTTGCTAAAGACAGCTAAGGGAAAGCATTGTTTGTACAAAGGTTCTAAAGCATGACTTTCAACAATGGAGTTTGGAAATCCTCGTATGACAATCATTTGGGGGGAATTGGAGGACAAATCCACAGAAGTCTAACTGGGTGACATCTGCCACTTGGTTTCTGAGTAGGGCACTGTCAGACCACAGCTAGCCTGTTGGGTTACAGGGGACTGTGGATTGACTGAGAACATATATTTTGTAACCTGTATTGTCTTTAAAATCTCTTTACATTTGTGAAGTAGGAGTGAAGTAATAATATATTATAGTCAAACTTTTCATGTTTAATGGGTTTTGTTCTGTTAGAAGCGAATTGACAGTCCTGTGACTCTGTTCATCCATGTTTTCTGAAAAAAACCATGTGGTACAGTATTTTGAGCCAGGGCTCCATTACAGGACCTTCACATCAAAGAACAGCTCTAACTAGGATCGTAACCCCAGCAAGATATCCAGTGACTGCAAGAATTCACAGAACACAATACTAGCATGTGCTCTCAAGATATTAATTGGAAGTTTGTACAGAAAATATTAATATACAACTCCTTACACACACAAGTTATACATTTCAAGTAATGGATATATTATTGACAGGTGGGGCTTTTGGGATACACAAAAGTACATGTACTGTATGCTTTGTGTAGCGGACAAGAAACAATACTTTTCACTGTATACTAATACATATGACAATAATAAATGAAATCAAAAAGGAATGACGTCTGGGACTACCTTGTAGATAGAAGCATATTTTTTTCACTTTTAAGTCCTTGAGAATAAAGGTAGCAGAAATAATTTTGTGAAGATGTAAAACATTTTAACAACAAAAAATAAGCTTGGAACAAAATAAAAACTCAAAATGCTACATTCTATCCAGTTTCCTATGTGTCTCAGAAACCTGGACAGTAGTAAAGTTCTATGGAAGAAAATAGAGACCTTCAAAATGTGCATGCTAAGATGCATGCTTAAAATTATACATACAGACCATAAGACAAATAAAGAGGTACTTGAAATTGCAAGAGCAAAAGAACTCTTAAAAGTGCCGTAGGAAAAATGGTGAGTTCTTCAGCCATTTGTTCAGAACTAAAAAGCTCCAGGGATCTTTCTTGTGGACAAAGTGGTGGGCAGCACAAAGAAGGGTCGGCCAAAGCGTATTTGGATGATAGACATCACAGAATGGGTGTGTGAGGACAGTGCAAGACGGGCAACTATGACATTCCAAGACAGCAAGTCTCCTGATAGGACAAGCAGCAGCAGCAAAGTTCCCCACATGCTGAGAGAAAAACAAGCAATTATGAGTTATCTACATGCAAAAAGAATTGGAAGCCTGCCTGAAATTTGCTAGTTTTTTTTGTCCGCATCCCAGAAGGAATCAGTACTTTGAAGGGAGATCATCCAAATTTATATATACACATATATCACTATTTAAAACTGAAAGATGGCAAGGAAATAAAATTATTCCTAAAGGAATACTGTTGATGATGGAAATTTAAAGCCAAATTTAACTTCCACAGTAGATTATTTATTCAAACGGCAGCTACTCCAGAAATAGTCCAAAAGACTTGCTAGTTAGGTGCATTGGCCATGCTAAATTCTCCCTCAGTTGTACAGGAGTGTGGCAACTAGGGAATTTTCACAGTAACTTCATTGCAGCGTTAATGTAAGCCTATTTGTGACACCAAAAAATAAACTTTAATGCTCTTTAACTCAATAATTCAGAACAGATGATCGATGTTTCAGTGGGGGAGCATTTTGGGCTTCGCAACCATAATTCCATAAGATTTCAGGTAGTCTTGGACAAGAGTGGCCCTTGGGCGAGGGTGCTAAATTGGGTGAGGGCCAAATACATCCAACTGCAACTGGGGAATGTGGATCGAGAGCAGCTATTTGAGGGCAAATCCACATCTGCCATGCGGGAAGTGCAGGACAGGCATATCCCCGCAAAAATGAAAGATAGAAATGGCAGGATTCGGGAACCATGGATGACAAGAGAAATTGTAAGCTTAGTCAAAAGATAAAGGAAGCATGCAATATGTCTAAGCAACAAAAAACTGACAAAGCCCTTGAGGAAAGTAGGAAGGAACTTAAATGTGGAATTAACAGGGCTAAAAGTGGCCATGAAATGTCTTTAGCAAACAGGGTCAAGGAGAATCCCAAGGCTTTTAATGCATATATTAGGAGCAAGAGAAAGAATAGGCCCACTCAAGGACAATGGAGGGAAGTTATGCGTGGAACCACAGGAAATGGGTGAGATCCTTAATGAGTACTTTGTAGGAGAAGGACATGACATATGTTGAGGTCAGGGATGGGTGTGTGAAGGCTCCAGAGAACGTCAATATATCAGAGGAAGTGTAGGGTATCCCAAATTGCATTAAGGTAGGCAAGTTCCTGGGGCCGGATGGGATCTATCCCAGGTTACTGCAGGAGGCAAGGAAAGAAATAGCTGGAGCATTCTCTTTGACCACAGACGAGGTTCCAGTGGACTAGAGAATAGCCAATGTGGTTCCCTTGTTTAAGAAAGGAAGCAGGGATAATCCAGGAAATTATAGGCCTGCAAGCCTGACATCTGTGGTGGGGAAGCTTTTGGAGAAGTTACTGAGGGACAGGATATATTCACATTTTGAATAAAACAGACTAGTAAAGGCAGCACGGTTTTGTACGGGAAAGGTCATGGTCTCACCAACTTGATTGAGTTTTCTGAAGAGGTGGCAAAGATAATTGATGAGGGAAGGGCTGCGGATGTAGCTTATATGGACTTTTTAGTAAGGTGTTTGACAAGGTCCTACATGGCAGACTGGTACAAAAACTAAAATCCCATGGGATTCAGGGTGCACTGGCGAGCTGCATACAGGACCCAAGACAGGAAGGGTGCTTTTCAGAATGGAGATTGGTAGATAGTGGTGATCAATGCTGGGATCTCTGCTTTTTGTGGTATATTTAAATGATCTGGAAGAAAATGTTGATGGTCTGATCGGTTTGCGGATAACGTGAAGATTGGTAGAGTTTCTGATAGTGCCAGGGATTGTCAGAGTGTACAAGAGGATATAGATAGATTGGAGACTTGGGCACAGAAATGGCAGATGGATTTTAATCCGGACAAATGCGAGGTGTGCATTTTGGAGGATCAAATTTAGGTGAAAATTATACTGTAAATGGCAGAACCCTCAGGCACATTAACATACAGATCTTGGCATGCAGTTCCACTATTCCCCAAAAGTGGCAACATACGTGGCCAAGGTCATTAACATATAAACTAGAAGGAGTTGGTCATTCGGCCCTTCGAGCCTGCGCCACCATTCATTTTGATCATGGATGATCATCGAATTCAATATCCACCCCCTCCCCCCACCCCCACCAAGGCAGCATATGGCATGCTTGCCTTCATCTGGACAGGGCGTTGAGTACAAGAGTTGGGGAATCATGTTGCAGCTATATAAAATCTTGGTTAGGCCGCATTTGGAATGTCATGTGCAGTTCTGGTCATCACACTACCAGAAGGATGTGGAAGCTTTGGACAGAGTGAAATGAAGGTTCATCAGGATGCTGCCTGGTCTCGATGGCACTGGGTATGAGGAGAGATTGAATAAACTAGGATTGCTTTCACTGGAAAGACAGAGGCTGAGGGGGGACTGTTTTTTTGATTTGACTATTATTGCCACGTGTTAGTATACAGTGAAAAGTATTGTTTATTGCGTGCTATACAGACAAAGCATGCTGTACTTAGGGAAGGAAAGGAGAGAGTGCAGAATGTAGTGTTACAGTCATAGCTAGGGGTAGAGAAAGATCAACTTAATGCAGAGTCCATTCAAAAGTCTGACGGCAGCAGGGAAGAAACTGTTTGAGTCTGTTGGTACGTGATCTCAGACTTCTTTCTTTTCTCCCGACAGAAGGTGGTAGAAGAGAATATGACCGGGGTGCACTGGGGCCCTTGATTATGCTGGCTACTTTTCCAAAGCAGCAGGAAGTGTAGACAGTGCCAATGGATGGGAGGCTGGTTTGAGTGATGGACTAGGCTTCATTTAACGACCCTGATAAAGCTCTACAAAATTATGAGAGGCATAGACAGGGTGAATAGTCAGAGACTTTTCCCAGGGCTGAAAGTATCAATTACAAGGGGGCACAGGTTGAAGGTGAGAGGAAGAAAGTTTAAGGGAGATATGCGGGAGAAGTTTTTCACGCAGAGTGGTGGGTACCTGGAATGTGCTGCCAAAGGTGGTGGTGGAAGCAGGCATATTCGCAACATTTAAGAAGCTTCTGGATGGCTACATGAAGAGGGAGGTAATAGAGGGATATGGACCTAGTAAGCGCAGAAGGTTTTTTTCAGTTTAGTTCGGGCATCAGCTGTAGAGAAGGTGTATGCTGTGGAGGGATTGTCTACAGAGTCTCTGTGGGTGGAAGTTCGGAGTGGGAAGGGGTCGATCACTTTGCTGGGAGTTTTCTATAGGCCGCCCAATAGTGACAGGGAGGTGGAGGAGCAGATAGGGAAACAGATCCTGGAGAGTTGCAATAATAGCAGAGTTGTTGTGATGGGAGACTTTAATTTCCCAAACATAGATTGGAATATCCCTAGGGTAAGAGGATTGGATGGGGAGGAGTTCGTTAGGTGTGTTCAGGAGGGTTTCCTGACACAGCATGTGGACAAGCCGACAAGAGGAGAGGCTGTACTTGATCTGATACTGACCAATGAGCCTGGACAGGTGTCAGATCTCTCAGTGGGAGAGCATCTTGGGGATAGCGATCATAACTCGATCTCCTTTATGCTTGCATTGGAAAAAGAGAGGATCAGGCAAGCTAGGAAAGCGTTTATATGGAGTATGGGGAAATATGAAGACATAAGGCAGCAAATTAGAGGAATAAATTGGAAGGAGGTATTCTCGGGGAAATCTACTGAAGAGAGGTGGCAGTTTTTCAAGGAATGTCTGTCTAGGGTTCTGCAGGACAATGTTCCGAGCAGACAGGGAGGAGTTGGTAGGTTAAACGAACCGTGGTGCACGAAAGCTGTGCGGGACCTAGTCGAGAAGAAAAGGAAAGCGTACAAAAGGTTCAGAGAGCTTGGTGAAGATAGGGATCTAGATGAGTATACGGCTTGTAGTAAGGGACTAAAGAAGGAAATTAGGAGAGCCAGAAGGGGTCATAGAACATAGAAAGCCACAGCACAAACAGGCCCTTCGGCCCACAAGTTGCGCTGATCATATCCCTACCTCTAGGCCTATCTATAGCCCTCAATCCCATTAAATCCCATGTACTCATCCAGAAGTCTCTTAAAAGACCCCAACGAGTTTGCCTCCACCACCACCGACGTCAGCCGATTCCACTCACCCACCACCCTCTGAGTGAAAAACTTACCCCTGACATCTCCTCTGTACCTACCCCCCAGCACCTTAAACCTGTGTCCTCTCGTAGCAACCATTTCAGCCCTTGGAAATAGCCTCTGAGAGTCTACCCTATCCAGACCTCTCAACATCTTGTAAACCTCTATCAGGTCACCTCTCATCCTTCGTCTCTCCAGGGAGAAGAGACCAAGCTCCCTCAACCTATCCTCATAAGGCATGCCCCCCAATCCAGGCAACATCCTTGTAAATCTCCTCTGCACCCTTTCAATGGCTTCAACATCTTTCCTGTAATGAGGTGACCAGAACTGTGCGCAGTACTCCAAGTGGGGTCTAACCAGGGTCCTATGAAGCTGCAGCATTATCTCCCGACTCCTAAACTCAATCCCTCGATTAATGAAGGCTAGTACGCCATACGCCTTCTTGACCGCATCCTCCACCTGCGAGGCCGATTTAAGAGTCCTATGGACCCGGACCCCAAGGTCCTTCTGATCCTCTACACTGCTAAGAATGGTACCCTTCATATTATACTGCTGCTTCATCCCATTGGATCTGCCAAAATGGATCACGACACACTTATCCGGGTTGAAGTCCATCTGCCACTTCTCCGCCCAGTCTTGCATTCTATCTATGTCTCGCTGCAACTTCTGACATCCCTCCAAACTATCCACAACACCACCTACCTTGGTGTCGTCAGCAAACTTACCAACCCATCCCTCCACTTCCTCATCCAGGTCATTTATGAAAATGACAAACAGCAAGGGTCCCAGAACAGATCCCTGGGGCACTCCACTGGTCACTGACCTCCATGCAGAGAAAGACCCCTCCACAGCCACTCTCTGCCTTCTGCAGGCAAGCCAGTTCTGGATCCACAAGGCAACAGCCCCTTGGATCCCATGCCCTCTCACTTTCTCAAGAAGTCTTGCATGGGGGACCTTATCGAACGCGATAAGGGGTCACGAGAAGGCCTTGGCAGGTAGGATTAAGGAAAACCCTAAGGCGTTCTATAAATATGTGAAGAGTAAAAGGATGAGACGTGAAGGAATAGGGTCTATAAAAGGTGAAGGCGGGAAAATCAGTACGGAACCAGTAGAAATGGCAGAGGTGCTGAATAAGTATTTTGCCTCGGTTTTCACAGAGAAGGACATGGGTGGATGTACTGCGGGCGTGTGGTGGACTGAAAAGATTGAGTATGTGGACTTTAACAAAGAGGTTGTGCTGGAATCTTTGAATGGCATCAGGATAGATAAGTCGCCAGGTCCGGATGGGATGTACCCCAGGTTACTGTGGGAGACGAGGGAAGAGATTGCAGAGCCTCTGGCGATGATCTTTGCGTCGTTGATGGAAACGGGAGAGGTGCCGGAGGATTGCGGATATGGTTCCTGTTTTCAAGAAGGGGAATAGGGATAGCCCAGGTAATTACCGACCGGTGAGTCTAACCTCAGTGGTTGGTAAGCTGATGGAGAAGATCCGGAGGGACAAGTTTTATGAGCATTTAGAGAGGTTTAGTATGCTCAACAATGCTCAGCATGGCTTTGTCAAAGGCAGATCGTGCCTTACGGGCCTGGTGGAGTTCTTCAAAAATGTGACTAAACACATTGACGAAGGGAAAGCGGTAGATGTGGTTTATATGGATTTTAGCAAGGCGTTCGATAAGGTCCCCCATGCAAGGCTTCTAGAAAAAGTGAGAGGGCATGGGATCCAAGGGGCTGCTGCCCTGTGGATCCAGAACTGGCTTGCCCAAAGGAAGCGGAGAGCGTGTATAGATGGGTCTTTTTCTAAATGGAGGTCGGTCACCAGTGGTGTTCCCCAGGGATCTGTTCTGGGACCCTTGCTGTTTATCATTTTCATAAATGACCTGGATGAGGAAGTGGAGGGATGGGTTGGTAAGTTTGCCGACAACACGAAGGTTGGTGGGGTTGTGGATAGTCTGGAGGGATGTCAGAAGTTACAGAGGGACATAGAAATCATAGAAACCCTACAGTGCAGAAGGAGGCCATTCGGCCCATCGAGTCTGCACCGACCACAATCCCACCCAGGCCCTATCCCCACATATTTACCCACTAATCTACGCATCCCAGGACTCTAAGGGGCAATTTTTAACCTGGCCAATCAACCTAACCCGCACATCTTTGGACTGTGGGAGGAAACCGGAGCACCCGGAGTAAACCCACGCAGACACGAGGAGAATGTGCAAACTCCACACAGACAGTGACGCGAGCCGGGAATCGAACCCGATAGGATGCAAGACTGGGTGGAGAAGTGGCAGATGGACTTCAACCCAGATAAATGCGTAGTGGTCCATTTTGGCAGGTCAAATGGGATGAAGGAGTACAGTATTAAGGGAAAGACTCTTAGTACTGTGGAGGATCAGAAGGACCTTGGGGTCTGGGTCCATAGGACTCTAAAATCGGCCCCGCAGGTGGAGGAGGTGGTTAAGAAGGCGTACGGTGTGCTGGCCTTTATCAATCGAGGGATTGAGTTTAGGAGTCCGGGGATAATGATGCAGCTATATAAGACCCTCGTCAGACCCCACTTGGAGTACTGTGCTCAAATCTGGTCGACTCATTGCAGGAAGGATGTGGAAAAGATTTAAAGAGTGCAGAGGAGATTTACAAGGATGTTGCCTGGATTGAGTGGCATGCCTTATGAGGATAGGCTGAGGGAGCTCGGTCTTTTCTCCTTGGAGAGACGTAGGATGAGAGGAGACCTAACAGAGGTATATAAGATATTGAGAGGCATAGATCGGGTGGACTCTCAGAGGCTTTTTCCCAGGGTGGAAATGGCTGCTACAAGAGGACACAGGTTTAAGGTGCTGGGGGGTAGGTACAGGGGAGATGTTAGGGGTAAGTTTTTCACACAGAGGGTGGTGGGCGAGTGTAATCGGCTGCCGTCAGTGGTGGTGGAGGCAAACTCAATAGGGTCTTTTAAGAAACTCCTGAATGAGTACATGGGACTTAATAGGATGGAGGGTTATAGATAGGCCTAAAAGGTAGGGATATGTTCGGCACAACTTGTGGGGCCGAAGGGCCTGTTTTGTGCTGTAGTTTTCTATGTTTCTATCATGATCAGCACGGGTTTGGAGGGCCAAAGACCCTGTTTCTGTGCTGTGCTTTTCTTTGTTCATTGTTCTTAGATGGGGTTCATTTTGACAAATTTTTGTTTGTAAGTTTTTAATACAATCAAAGTTGAATCACAAGAAAACAACTCATTTTCTCCATTGCATTTTGTACATTTGATTTTTATAATACACTACACAATCAGAAGAAAACTGATTGGAACTGATCGGATTCTTGGATGTTTAAAATAAATTGTTACAAAGTTTGGCCATAATTCACCACTAGTGAAATCTCAAAATAGAGACACCAAGATGAAAATAGACCTGCCAGCAACTCAAATTCCATTTAAAACTTGCCTGTAAATTTGATCCCAGTTATCTAAAACATACACACTTCCCTGAAAAGCTTGAGGCAGAAAGACAGAAACAATACTACAAACACAATTTTTAAAAATCAATTACAAAAGTACACGCAACAAAAATTAAATAACTGCAGAGATTTTGCTGCAGGTGGCAATTGCAAAAGCAGAAAAAAAACTTGCAATGGTACCTTCTGAACAGAAACTCTAATTTTAGGGCAGGGAGGCAGAGGGGGAGGGGCAGAGAGGGAGAAAGACAGAGCAGGCACATCCTCCAGGATGGTGTGTTATCTCTGTGGTGCCATGGTCAGGGATGTCACTGAATAGCTGCAGGGCATCCTGAAAGGAGTGGGTAATGAATTAGAGATTGTGGTACATGTTGGAACCAACGACAGGTAGAAAAAGGGATGACATCCTGCAGAGTGAAGTTAAGTAGGTAAGCAGGAGGGCACCTTAAAGATCAACAAGGTCGTCTATGTGTAGAGCCACAGGAGATGGGTGAGATCCTAAATGAATATTTGCGTCTGTATTTACCATGGAGAAAGATATGAAAGCTCAGGAATTCGGGAAGTAAATAGTGATGTCTTGAAAAGCTTCCACATTACAGAAGAGGATGTGCTGGAGGTCTCAAAACACAAAGGTAGATAAACTCCCCCCAGGACCTGATCAATTATATCCCAGGACATTGTGGGAATCTAGGGAAGAAATCGCAGGGCCCCTAGCTGGGATATTTGTATCATCGACGGCCACGGGCAAGGTGCCAGAAGACTGGAGGGAGACAAATGATGTACCATTGTTTAATAAAAGGCAGCAGGAAAAGCCAGGGAAATAGAGACTGGTGAGACGAACATGGGAGGGGATTCTGAGAGACAGGATCCACATGCATTTTGAACAGCAAGGATTGATTGGAGATACTTGGCATGGCTTTGTGCATGGGAAATCATGTCTTACAAATCTGATAGGTTTTTGAAGGAGTGACCACGAAAATAGTTGAGGGCAGTGCAGCAGACGTTGCCTACATGGACTTTAGTAAGGCCTTTTTTTTTAATACTTTTCCAATTCATTCAAATCAAATCCAATTCAGAGTCTCAACAAGTTGAGACATTTCAGATCCAGGCTGACAAGACAGGACAGGAGACCAAAACCACCCTGTCCTGGGCTTGATCTACATGAGCCAAGCTGATTGGAGAAGGGGGAGGTTCCTCCTCCAAGACTTGGGCTCATTTGCATCTTAGCCAAAAGGCCGAGATGCCGCTTTAAAAAATTGCTTCATATGAAACCTTTGACAAGGTACCGCCTAGCAGACTGGTCAGTAAGGTTAGATCACATGGGATTGAGGGAGAACTGGCCAAAATTAACTTGATGTGGAGATGCCGGCGTTGGACTGGGGTAAACACAGTAAGAGGTTTAACAACACCAGGTTAAAGTCCAACAGGTTTATTTGGTAGCAAAAGCCACACAAGCTTTCGGAGCTCCAAGCCCCTTCTTCAGGTGAAGTGGGGGGCGGGGGTGAAGTGGGGGGCGGGGAGGGGGGGGCAAAGGGGAGCTAGGGGGGGGGCAAAGGGGAGCTGGGGGGGGGGAGGGGAAGGGGGGGGAGGGGAAGGGGGGAGGGGAAGGGGGGGGAGGGGAAGGGGGGGGAGGGGAAGGGGGGGGAGGGGAAGGGGGGGGAGGGAAGGGGGGGGGAGGGGAAGGGGGGGAGGGGAAGGGGGGGGGAGGGGAAGGGGGGGAGGGGAAGGGGGGGGAGGGGAAGGGGGGGGAGGGGAAAGGGGGGGGAGGGGAAGGGGGGGGGAGGGGAAGGGGGGGGGAGGGGAAGGGGGGGGGAGGGGAAGGGGGGGGGAGGGGAAGGGGGGGGAGGGGAAGGGGGGGGAGGGGAAGGGGAAGGGGAGGGGAAGGGGGGCCGGGTGGGGGGGGGGGGGGAGAGGGGGGGGGGAGAAGGGGGGCCGGGTGGGGGGGGGGGGGGGAGAAGGGGGGCCGGGTGGGGGGGGGGGGAGAAGGGGGGCCGGGTGGGGGGGGGGGGGAGAAGGGGGGCCGGGTGGGGGGGGGGGGGGAGAAGGGGGGCCGGGTGGGGGGGGGGGGGAGAGAAGGGGGGCCGGGTGGGGGGGGGGAGAAGGGGGGCCGGGTGGGGGGGGGGGGGGGAGAAGGGGGGCCGGGTGGGGGGGGGGGGGGGGGAGAATGGGGGCCGGGTGGGGGGGGGGGGAGAATGGGGGCCGGGTGGGGGGGGGGGGAGAAGGGGGGCCGGGGGGGGGGAGAAGGGGGGCCGGGTGGGGGGGGGGGGGGGGGTAGGGGGGCCGGGGGGGGGGGGGGGGGGGAGAAGGGGGGCCGGGTGGGGGGGGGGGGGGGTAGGGGGGCCGGGGGGGGGGGGGAGGGGGTAGGGGGGCCAGGGGGGGGGGCGGGAACATGGGATGGAGAGGGATGATGATGGGGGGGGGGGGGGGGGGGGATGGATGATGGGGGGGGGGGGGGATGGATGATGGGGGGGGGGATGGATGATGGGGGGGGGATGGATGATTGGGGGGGGGATGGATGATTGGGGGGGGGATGGATGATTGGGGGGGGGATGGATGATTGGGGGGGGGATGGATGATGGGGGGGGGATGGATGATGGGGGGGGGATGGATGATGGGGGGGGGATGGATGATGGGGGGGGGGATGGATGATGGGGGGGGGATGGATGATGGGGGGGGAATGGATGATGGGGGGGGAATGGATGATGGGGGGGGAATGGATGATGGGGGGGGAATGGGATGATGTGGGGGGAATGGGATGATGGGGGGGGAATGGGATGATGGGGGGGGAATGGGATGATGGGGGGGGAATGGGATGATGTGGGGAGAAGGGGATGATGGGGGGGGAATGGGATGATGGGGGGGGAATGGGATGATGTGGGGAGAAGGGGATGATGTGGGGAGAAGGGGATGATGTGGGGAGAAGGGGATGATGTGGGGAGAAGGGGATGATGTGGGGAGAAGGGGATGATGTGGGGAGAAGGGGATGATGTGGGGAGAAGGGGATGATGTGGGGAGAAGGGGATGATGTGGGGAGAAGGGGATGATGTGGGGAGAAGGGGATGATGTGGGGAGAAGGGGATGATGTGGGGAGAAGGGGATGATGTGGGGAGAAGGGGATGATGTGGGGAGAAGGGGATGATGTGGGGAGAAGGGGATGATGTGGGGAGAAGGGGATGATGTGGGCAGAAGGGGATGATGTGGGCAGAAGGGGATGATGTGGGCAGAAGGGGATGATGTGGGCAGAAGGGGATGATGTGGGCAGAAGGGGATGATGTGGGCAGAAGGGGATGATGTGGGCAGAAGGGGATGATGTGGGGAGAAGGGGATGATGTGGGGAGAAGGGGATGATGTGGGGAGAAGGGGATGATGTGGGGAGAAGGGGATGATGTGGGGAGAAGGGGATGATGTGGGGAGAAGGGGATGATGTGGGGAGAAGGGGATGATGTGGGGAGAAGGGGATGATGTGGGGAGAAGAGGATGATGTGGGGAGAAGGGGATGATGTGGGGAGAAGGGGATGATGTGGGGAGAAGGGGATGATGTGGGGAGAAGGGGATGATGTGGGGAGAAGGGGATGATGTGGGGAGAAGGGGATGATGTGGGGAGAAGGGGATGATGTGGGGAGAAGGGGATGATGTGGGGAGAAGGGGATGATGTGGGGAGAAGGGGATGATGGGGGGAGAAGGGGATGATGGGGGGAGAAGGGGATGATGGGGGAGAAGGGGATGATTTGGGGAGAAGGGGATGATTTGGGGAGAAGGGGATGATGGGGGGAGAAGGGGGATGATGTGGGGAGAAGGGGATGATGGGGGGAGAAGGGGATGATGTGGGGAGGAGGGGATGATGTGGGGAGAAGGGGATGATGGGGGGAGAAGGGGATGATGGGGGGAGAAGGGGATGATGGGGGGAGAAGGGGATGATGGGGGGAGAAGGGGATGATGTGGGGAGAAGGGGATGATGTGGGGAGAAGGGGATGATGTGGGGAGAAGGGGATGATGGGGGGAGAAGGGGATGATGGGGGGAGAAGGGGATGATGGGGGGAGGAGGGGATGATGTGGGGAGAAGGGGATGATGTGGGGAGAAGGGGATGATGTGGGGAGAAGGGGATGATGTGGGGAGAAGGGGATGATGGGGGGAGAAGGGGATGATGGGGGGAGAAGGGGATGATGTGGGGAGAAGGGGATGATGGGGGGAGAAGGGGATGATGGGGGGAGAAGGGGATGATGGGGGGAGAAGGGGATGATGGGGGGAGAAGGGGATGATGGGGGGAGAAGGGGATGATGTGGGGAGAAGGGGATGATGGGGGGAGAAGGGGATGATGGGGGTGAGAAGGGGATGATGTGGGGAGAAGGGGATGATGGGGGTGAGAAGGGGATGATGGGGGGGAGGAGGGGATGATGTGGCGGAAGCAGGGGATGATGTGGGGAGAAAGGGATTGGGATGGTCTCCTGCTCCCCCCGGGTTTTCTGGGGCTGTCGGCTCCTCTCTCCGATCCCACAACAGGCAATAAAACAAAAGCGGCAGCGACATGCCGCCCCATTAGCTTCACTAAGTTAGAATATGCAATTGCTGTTTGAATGATTGGAGTAGCAGCTCCTTACCTCATTGTCGGCAGATTTATCCCAGGCTTTTATTCCTTTGATGTCGCTGTTTGTGTTGGAGAGAAAACCCCTCTCTCGCTCTTTCTTGTCACTCACTTCGCAAAGAAGCAGCGACTTTAACCAACAAAAGAAATCGCGGGGGGGTGGGGGGGGGGAATAGAAAAAAGGAAAAATAAAGAGCGGAGACGGAGCAATAGATAAATAAATAAATCCACTGGATCCCTCGCCGCAAAAAAAGCGGCTCTGCGACAAGAAATCAGAAAGACATCAACTAACCCTCAGCACCTCAGAAAATGACAGAGTTACAAGCCATGGACACGGCAATTCTCTCAAAACATTTCTGAGGAGAGTTTTGTTTTTGAACGGGAGGTTATATTTTATCTTTTCAAATGATCAACGGTCTCCGCCTGCACGCGCCGCCGGACTCGCACAATCGCGAACAGATTGGCGCCCGCTCGCCGGAAGCGGCCGGCTCACCGCAGCTGCCAATCAAAGACCGCAAGGGATTTCCCATTGCAACGGCCGGGCGGCCTTCACCCCGCCTCTTCACCCGGCCCGTCAATCAAACAGCCTCACTTCCGGCGCTGCTGCCGAGCCCACCCGCCCGTCCACTCCGCCAGCTGTCAGTCACCTCCCGAAGCCCCGCCTCCCCGCCCCAGCCCCTGCCTCCGGCTGCCTCAGCGCCCCGGAGCGGCCGCTCAAGTGTGTGGCCGTCCACTTCTGAGCTTCCAGGCAATGAGAGTGGTGGACGTGGGCTTTTTCCTTCTCCCCTATGTACTCTATGAATGGTATGTTTTGTCTCTACCGCACGCCAGAAACAATACCTTTCACTTTATCCCAAGACATCCTGGTACCAGAGAAAATGTTCTCTGAATGTTCAAGAGTGTTCTCTTCCACTCGGGGAGCACTTCAGCGGTCACGGGCCTCTGATCTTCGGGTAAGCGTTCTCCAAGGCGGCCTTCGCGACACACGACAGCGCAGAGTCGCTGAGCAGAGACTGATAGCCAAGTTCCGCACACATGAGGACGGCCTCAACCGGGATCTTGGGTTCATGTCACACTATCTGTAACCCCCACGACTTGCCTGGGCTTGCAAAATCTCACTCACTGTCCTGGCTGGAGGCAATACACATCTCTTTAACCTGTGCTTAACGCTCTCTCCACTCACATTGTCTGTACCTTTAAGACTTGATTACCTGTAAAAACTCGCATTCCAACCATTATTTTGTAAATTGAGTTTGTGTCTTTATATGCCCTGTTTGTGAACAGAACTCCCACTCACCTGATGAAGGGGCAGCGCTCCGAAAGCTGGTGGCTTGTGCTACCAAATAAATCTATTGGACATTAACCTGGTGTTTATGAGATTTCTTACCAGAGAAAAGCCAGGCAGAATGCCTTAATGACTATGGCTCTGGCATCCATCATTATGAAGTGCTTGGAAAGGTTAGTCATTGCACAAATCAATTCCAGGCTCCCAGATTGCTGGATCCACTACAGTTTGCCTATCACCACAACAGGTCCACAGCAGACGCCATCTCCCTGACTCTATACTCAACCCTGGAACACCTGAATAACAAAGACATCTGTGTCAGACTCCCATTTATTAACTACAGTTCAACCTTCAACACCATTATTCCTACAAAACACATCTCCAAACTTCACATTTTGTGGCCTAGGGCTCAGCCCCTCCCTCTGCAACCGCATCTAGACTTCCTAACCCACAGACAACAATCAATAATGATCGGCAACAACACTTCCTCCATGGTCATCCTCAACACTGGAGCCCCACAAGGCTGTGTCCTCAGCTCCTTATACACCTATGTCTGTGCAGCCAAATTCCCCTCCAACTCAATTTTCAAGTTTGCTGATGACACCACCGTAGTGGATCGGATCTCAAACAATGACAAGACAGAGTACAGGAAAGAGATAGAGAATCTGGTGAACTGGTGCGGCAACAATAATCTCTCCCTCACTGTCAACAAAATAAAGGAGATAGTCATCGGCTTCAGGAAGCGGGCGACATGGTGGTACAGTGGTTAGCACTGCTGCCTCACAGCGGCAGGGACCCGGTTTCGATTCCCAGCTTGAGTCACTGTGTGGAGTTTGCACATTCTCCCTGTGTCTGCGTGGGTTTCCTCCGGGTGCTCCGGTTTCCTCCCACAGTCCAAAGATGTGCAGGTTAGGTGGATTGGCCATGCTAAATTGCCTCTTAGTATCAGGGGGACTAGCTAGGGTAAATGCATGGGATTATGGGAATCAGGCTTGGGTGAGATTGTGGTCAGTGCAGACTCGATGGGCCAAATGCACTGTAGGATTCTAGGATTCTAGAAGCGTAGTGGAGGACATGCCCCTGTCTATATCAATGCATTAAGTTGCATTAAGTTGACCTTTCTCTGCACCCTGGCTATAACTGTAACACTACATTCTGCATTCTCTCGTTTCCTTTTCTATGAACGGTATGCTTCATCTGTATAGCATGCAAGAAACAATACTTTTCACTGTATGCTAATACATGTGACAATAATAAATCAAATCAAAATCAAAGCAAATCAAATCAATGGGGATGAAGTAGAAAGGGTCGAGAGCTTCAAGTTTTTAGGTGTCCAGATCACCAACAACCTGTCCTGGTCCCTCTATGCGGACACTAGTTAAGAAAGCCCACCAATGCCTCTACTTTCTCAGAAGACTAAGAAATTTGGCATGTCAGCTATGACTCTCACCAACCTTTACAGATGCACCATAGAAAGCATTCTTTCTGGTTGTATCACAGCTTGGTATGGCTCCTGCTCTGTCCAAGACCGCAAGAAACTACGAAGGGTTGTGAACGAAGCCCAGTCCATCACTCAAACCAGCCACCCATCCATTGACTCTGTCTACATTTCCCGCTGCCTCGGCAAAGCAGCCAGCATGATTAAGGACCCCATGCACCCCAGACATTTTCTCTTCCACCTTCTTCTGTCGGGAAAAAGATACAAAAGTCTGAGGTCACGTACCAACCGACTCAAGAACAGCTTCTGCCCTGCTGCTGTCAAACTTTTGAATGGATCTACCTCATATTAAGTTGATCTTTCTCTACACCCTAGCTATGACTGTAACATTACATTCTGCACTCTCTCGTTTCCTTCTCTATGAACAATACTTTTCACTGTTTACTAATACATGAAAAACTCAAATACAAGAGGCAAAATTAGTGGATGAGAAGAGACTGGCAGTCAACATAAAAGGGAATCCAAAAGTCTTCTGTTGGCGTTAAGTAATGAAATGGTGGTAAAAAAGGGGATGGGGTCAATTAGGAACGAGAAAGTGTAATTACACATAAAGGCTGAGGTAAATAAATGAATACTTTGCATCTGTCTTTATCAAGAAAAAAGCTGCAGCCTAAAGTCAGAGTGAAAGTGGTGTTGTTTTCTCTTTATTCTTTCATGGGGATGTGGATTTCACTGAAAGCATTTATTGCCCATCCCTAATTGCCCTTGAACTCAGTGGCTTGATAGGTCATTTCAGAGGACAGTTAAAGGCCAACCCCATTGGTTTTGAAGTCACATGTAGGCCAGACCAGGTAAGGATGGCAGATTTCTCTCCCTAAAGGACATTAGTGAACCAGATGGATTTTACAAAAACTGATGAGGGAGGTTATGTCTGACAAATCTGTTAGAATTCTGTTGGAATTTGAGATGGTAACAAAGAAGTTAGACAAAGGAGAGCCAGTAGGTGTGATTTATTTGGATTTCCAGAAAGCCTTTGACAAGGTGCCTTACACGAGGCTGCTAAATAAGCTCAGAGCCAATAGTGTTAGAGGCAAGGTACTGGCATGGATAGAGGATTGGCTGACAGACAGAAGGTAGAGAGTGGGGATAAGAGGGTTCTTTTCAGGATGGCAACCGGTGACTAGTGGTGTTCCACAGGGGTCAGTGTTGGGACCACAACCTTTCACTATATACATTAATAATCTGGAAGATGGAACTGAGGGCATGGTTGCTAAATTTGCGGATGATACAAAGATATGTAGAGGGACAGGTAGCATTGAGGAAGCAGGGGGGCTGCAGAATAACTTGGATAGGCTAGGAAAGTGGGTAAAGAAGTGGCAGATGGAATACAATGTGGAAAAGTGTGAGGTTATGCACTTTGGTCGTAAGAATAGACGCATAGACTTTTCTAAATGGGAAAGGCTTTGGAAATCTGAAGCACAAAGGGACTTGGGAGCCCTGATTCAGGACTCTCTTAAGGTTAACATGCAGGTTCAGTTGGCAGTTAGGAAGGCAAATTCAATGTTAGTGTTAATTTCTAGAGGGCAAGAGCAGGCTGTATAAGACTCTGGTCAGACCCCATTTGGAATATTGTGAGCAGTTTTGGGCCCTATATCTAAGGAAGGACGTGCTAGCCTTGGAAAGGATCCAGAGGAGGTTCACAAGAATGTTCCCAGGAATGAAGGGTTTGTCATATAAGAAGCACTTGAGGAGTTTCGGCCTATACTCAATGATGTCTAGAAGGATGAGGGGAAATCTAATTGAAACATGCAGAATACTGAGAGGCCTAAATAGAGTGGACGCAAAGAGGATGTTTCCACTAGTGGGAGAGACTAGAACTCGAGGGCACAACCTCAGAGTGAAGAGATGTGCCTTTAAAACTGAAATGAGGAGGAATTTCTTCAGCCAGAGGGTGGTGAATCTGTGGAACTCATTGCTACAGAGGGCTGTGGAGGCCAGGTCATTGAGTGTCTTTATGATGGAGATAGATAGGTTCTTGATCAATACGGGTACCAAGGGTTACAGGGAGAAGGCAGGAGAATGGGGATGAGAATCATATCAGCCATGATTGAATGCCGGAATGGACTCGATGGGCCGAATGGCCTAATTCTGCTTCTATATCTGATGGTCTTATGATAGTTTCACAGGCTGGAACTTTCTGGTACTGCTCAAGGCAGGACAGACTTTGCACCTAGCGAAACATCCACTGACTTTCAGCAGCAATTTGCAGCTATGGTCATTATTACTGAAGCTAATTTTATATTGCAGATTTTGTTAACTCAATTTGAATTTCATTAGCAGCTATAGTGGGATTTGAACCCATGTCCCAAGAGCATTAGTCTGGGCCTCTAAATAACTACAGTGACATTACCACTACAGCATCATCTCCCCTAGGGTTACTGGATTGGCTAAACATTGATAAAGAGGAGGTATTAGACAGGCTGGCTTAAAGTTAATCACTGACCACTTACTTAAGAAAGGATATACTGGCACTGGAGGGGGTGCAGAGGAGATTCATTAGGTTGATTCCGGAGTTGAGAGGGTTGGCTTATGAGGAGAGACTGAGTAGACTGGGGCTATACTCATTGGAATTCAGAAGAATGAGGGGAGATCTTATAGAAATTTATAAGATTATGAAGGGAATAGATAAGATAGAAGCAGGGAAGTTGTTTCCACTGGCAGGTGAAACTAGAACTAGGGGGCATAGCCTCAAAATAAGGGGGAGCAGATTTAGGACTGAGTTGAGGAGGAACTTCTTCACACAAAGGGTTGTGAATCTGTGGAATTCCCTGCCCAGTGAAGCAGTTGAGGCTACCTCATTGAATGTTTTTAAGGCAAGGATAGATACATTTTTGAACAGTAAAGGAATTAAGGGTTATGGTGAGCGGGCGGGTAAGTGGAGCTGAGTCCACAAAAAGGTCAGCCATGATCTTATTGAATGGCGGAGCAGGCTCGAGGGGCCAGATGGCCTACTCCTGCTCCTAGTTCTTATTATGTTCTTATGACCAGGACAATGGGATGCATCCGAGGATACAGAGGGAAGTAAAGCTGGAAATGGTGGAGACACTGGCCATAATATTCCAATCCTCTGTCGATACAGAGGTAGTGCTTGAGAACTGGAGAATTGCAAATGTTAAACTATTGTTCAATAACAGAGTATAAAGAGAAGCCCAGCATCTAAAACAGTTTAACCTTGGTGGTGGGAAAGCTTTACAAATGATCATGAAAATTCAGAACAAAACTAACAATCACTTGGAGAAGTAAGGATTAATGAATGAAAGGGACGATAAATTTGTTGTGGATTAATTGTGTTTAACTAATTTGCTTGAGCTTTTTGGTGAGGTAGCAGGGAGGGCTGATGAGGGTTAATCAGGTGTACATGGACTTCCACATAATAGGCTTGTTAGCAAGCCGAAAGGTAGAGTGGCAGCGTAGAGGCAAGATTTCCTGAGTGACAGGAACAGCGAGAGATGGTGAACAGTTGTTGTCAGATTGAAGCAAGGAATACTGTGGGATTTCTTAGGGGTCAATATTAGGACCACCGCTCTTCTTGATCTCACTTGATGATGGGTCTACAGGGCATCATTCTGAACTGTGAGATCTGATAGACTTCAGGAAAACATAGACAGGCTGGTGGAATTGGCAGACACATGGCAAATGAAATGAAATTTAATTCAGAGAAGTGTGAAGTGTTGCATTTTGGCAGGAAGAACAACGAGAGCCTGTATAAAATAAAGGGTGCAGTTCTAAACTGGTTGCAGGAGCAAAGGGACCTGAAGGTTTTGTGGATAAACCATTGAATTGGCAGGTAGGTTGAGAAAGTGTTAAAAAGCAGACAGGATCCTTGGCTTTATAAAGTCATGATGTGGAGATGCCGGCGTTGGACTGGGGTAAACACTGGCTTTTGCTACCAAATAAACCTGTTGGACTTTAACCTGGTGTTGTGAGACTTCTTACTTTATAAAGTCACACAGAGTTCAAAAGCTAGGAAGTTATGGTGAACTATTATAAAATCCTGGCTCAGCCTCAACTGGAATATTGTGTCCAATTCTGGGCATTGTACTTTAAGAAGGATGTGAATATAATAGAGAGAGTGCAGAAAAGATTCACCAGAATGGTTCCGGGGATGAGGAACTTCAGTTACATGAATAGATTTGAAAAGCTAGGGTTGTTCTCCTTGGAGAAGCAAGGATTAAGTGGAGACTTGATAAAGGTTTTCAAAATCATGAGGGGTCTGAACAGAGGAAACCACCTCAAACATCTAGAAGGACAAGGGCAGCAGATACATGGGAACACCACCATCTGCAAGTTCCCCTCCAAGCCACTCACCATCCTGACTTGGAAATATATCGACGTTCCTTCGCAGTCGCTGAGTCAAAATCCTAAAATTCCCTCCCTAACGGCATTGTGGGTCAATGTAGAGCCCGTGGAGTGCAGCGATTCAAGAAGACAGCTCAACATCACCTTCTCAAGGGCAGTTTGATGGGCAATAAATGCTGGCCATCCAGCGATGCCCATGTCTCGTAAATTAATGTTTAAAAATCTGTTCATGTTCATGGAAAGCTCCAGAATCAAACAAGAGCAATGCAAGCTGATTGACAAAAGAAACAACCACGACATGAGGATTATATTGTTTACATAAGAACATAAGAAATAGGAGCAGGAGTAGGCCATCTAGCCCTTCGAGCCTGCCCCGCCATTCAACAAGATCATGGCTGATCTTACAGAACCATTTATAGAACAAATGGTTAGGATCTGGAATGCACTGCTCAGTTGGAGGTACAGCTGTGTTGAAGGAAACTAATTTCTATTAATCTTTTTGATCAACAACAACCTGCATTTATATAACACCTTTAATGCTGTAAAATATCCCAACAGGAGTGTTATCAGGCCAAAAGTAACACCAACAGAAGAAGGAACCTGTATTAGGATAGATGACCAAAGGCTTGGTCAGCGAGGTAACTTTTAAGAAGTTTAAAGTTGTCAGACATAGATGAATAGAGGTGTGGTGAGTGTCCCTTTAAGGGCAAAACAGCAGAAAAGACTCACTTGGCTTGGATGACCGAGTGGGACTCAGAGTGGGTAATCACCCCAGGGGTGTAGCTCTCTTAGGCAGAGATATATAGGGAGCCATGAGGCTGCTGTACATTTCTGATTAAGAAATATCCTTCGTGTTCATAAATGAAATCTGTGAAAATGCATCTTTACAGACATTTCCACTTCAAATTCAGAAAGACATGGATTCAAGGCCAATTTGAGGGACTTGATCCCATGATCCAGGCTGACAGTCCAATGCAGTACTGAGGGAATGCTACACTTTCAGAGGTACTATCTTCCTAATGAGATATCAAATAAATGCCCAGCTCAGGTGCCTGGCTGTGAAGTAGCTGAATAGAGGTGATCACTGATCATACCCCCCACCCCCAGGCATCCTGCCTCAATCAATGATCAGTTTCTTGGGCAATAAAATCAGCAAAAAATCTGCAAACCCAGGACCATCGAGCATGGAGGGGAGTGAAGGGCAGAAGCAGTGAACATGTCATGAGATGAGAGAAGCTTCTGGATTTATTCTGATCCTGTTACACTAGCAGGTCAATTTGGAACAAACAGTTCTGCCAGGGGGCCTCATGCAGAGCAAGCAGAGAGAATCTTTCCACAGCGGCCTGTCACAGCCACATTCCACCAGACTGTGTCATTGGCTTTATTTATCATCGTTGTGTGTGTCAGTGGCAGCTCGCATCCCCTCACCCCACCGTCTCATACATCTTTCAAGAAACATAACAAAGAGCAGAGAAAACGAACACGGAGCAGGACATGCCACCTGGCCGTGATCACAGCGCTCTCCATGGGATTAAATTAAATGAACTCAGCACTCTGGAACATATTGTGTTGGCATGCTGAATCACCCCGTGCTTTCACAGCGGTGGAACTAATCACAGGGCTGTTGTTTCTTCTCAAAACGATCTCTTGTCTGAATGTAAACCCTCGCTGCATTGTTTATGTGTGAGAGAGACAGGAAGGGAAGACCACAGCAACACACTCCTCACCAGTTCCTTCTCATTTCAATTGGAGTGTTTTGGTTTGCCCAGACAGCTATGAATGTCCTGGAGAATCAGACTGAGGAAAATATGAGTTAGGAGCAAGATGAGGCCATTTTGCCCCTCAAGCCTGCTCTGCCATTCAAGAAAATCATCATTAATCAGATTGTGGCCTCAACTTCACTTCATGAACCATGGGAGCCAGTTAGCTCAGTTGAATGGCTGGTTCGTGATGCAGAGCAACACCAATAGTGTAGGTTCAATTCCTGTACCGGCTGAAGTTATTCATGAATGTGTCACCTTCTCAACCTTGTCCTTCACCTGAGGTGTGGTGATCCTCAGGTTAAGACACCACCAGCCTATGGTCATCTGGGACTTTGGCTATTATCTATTAAGTATATTGATCGGCAGTACTAACAAAGCAAAAGATGATAAGGTGCCACACCATGGGTTTTGAAGCAGCTCAGTACAGCTTTATTTACAAGGTGTTACCCAATTGAAATCCAACATGGAAGAGAAATAAAAATCCGTGAATGCCTCTGGTGATGTCACAGCAGGTCATGTGATTAATCACACAGAGATACATTGCTTTACAATAGATAACAATGGCGACTTTACCTTCTTATCTTTTTAATTAACAATCTAATTCAGCCTTAAAAATATTCAATGAACAGCCTCCACTGTTCTCTGGGGGAAGAGAATTCCACAGACTCATAACCCTCCGAGAAAAAAATCTCCTCTTCTCCGTCTTAAATGCAACACGCCTTTTTTTCAAACAGTGGCCCCTCGTTATAATTTCTCCCATTAGGGAAAGCCTCCTTTCTGCATTCACTCTGACAATTACCCTCAGCATCTTATGTTTCATTAAGATCTTCTCTCATTCTTCTAAGCTCCAATAGATATTGATTGTACCTGTTCAACATTTCCTCATAGGATAACAAAATTGCCAGGCAATGACCACCTCCAACAAGAGAGGATATAACCATCAGCCCTTGCTGTCCAATGGCTTTAACATCACTGAATTCTGCGCTTTCAACATTCTGGGGATTACCATTGAACAGAAACTGAACTGGACCAGCGATAAAAATACTGTGACTTCAAGAGCAGGTCAGAGGCTAGGAATCCTGCGGAGAGTAATTCATCTCCCGACTCCCCAAAGCCTGTCCGCCATCTACAAGTCACAAGTTAGGAGTTTAATGGAATACTCTCCACTTGCCTGGATGAGTGCAGCTCCATCAACACTCAAGCTCGACACCATCCAGGACAAAGCAGTCTGCTTGATTGGCACCTCTTCCACAAACATTTACTCCCTCCATCACCAGTGAAAAGTGCCAGCCATGTGTACCATCTACAAGGTGCACTGTAGGAACTCAACAAGGATCCTTAGGCAGAACATTCCAAACGCACAACCACTAAGATCTAGAAGCCAAAAACAGCAAATACCTGGAAACACCACCACTTGGAGGTTCCCTTCCAATACACTCACAAGAACAAAGAACAAAGAACAGTACAGCACAGGAAACAGGCCCTTCGGCCCTCCAAGCCTGTGCCGCTCCTTGGTCCAACTAGACCAATCACCATCCTGACTTGGAAACATACTGCCATTCCTCCGTTGTCACTAGGTCAAAATCCTAGAACTTCCTCCATTATTGAACTGTGGGTTTACCTCTACCTTAGGGACTGCAGTGGTTCAAGAAGGTAGCTCATCACCACCTTCTCAAGGGCAAGTAGGGATGGGCAATAAAGTGAAGCCCACAGCCCACATTCCATAAGTGAACAATAAAAAAACCTTCATCCCAGGAATCAGCTCAGTGAACCTTCTCTGAACTGTTTTGAATGCAATTATGTCATTTCTTAAATAACAAGACCAAAACTATACACAATACTCTAGATGTGGTCTCACCTATATCATAACACCCCTATTTTTGTATTCCATGTTCCTTGCAAAAAACAACAACATTCCATTTGCCTTCCTTATAACTTGTTGTACCTGCATATTAACATGGAAATTCATGGACCAGGTCACCCAAATTCTTCTAGATTCTATGTTATACATTTGCATGACTGCTTTAAGGGCTGATCATCTGATTTGATGGTGATGTCATTAGGGTGTTGCACAGGCTGCCCTTCAGTTTGTAATCTACACAGGCAAGAGTTCTGACAATAAACCTTGTTGTTGTTAGTTTGAATCTAAGTGTGCAAACCACACCCTTCCTTTTTGTTTAGAACCCACAAGCCCTAATATAGTTAGAACATTACAAAAAGAAAAGTGGTGATGAGTTAGGATTTTCTTTCATCAGGAACATCGAGAAAAGATCCTAAGGTATAAAAGGCATTGTGGATGCTCACACTTCAAATACTAGAAGACTGGGGAGAAGCAACAACAGGATTAAAGATTGAAATGCCAGAAAGAAGACCAAGAAAGATAAAACTCTCTATGTGGTTTTAAAAGAGGGGGTTTTCCAATCAGAGAAGGGTGAGATTCCAAACAGTATTTGGCATATTGAAAAAGAGAGGTGCTTTACTGTATGGCTGGGATTGTTTGAAAAATAATCAAGTCAACGACCTCCAAGGTAAAAAGACAGGTACTGGAAAGACAGAAAAATTAGATTTATTGAGCAGTTTCGAGTTGCCAGTGCCTGCAAGAGAAATGGTGAGTCGATTAGGATCCATGGGCCCTTTCAACAAGGAAAATGAATCATGGATTTACTATGCAGAATGGTTTCCGTACTTTGTACAAGCAAATAAAATTGCAAATGATTTGTTCATATCAGCTTTTCTCAGTACAATAGGAAGTAAAACATTCAATTTATCTGAAACTTGGTTCATCTCACAAAACGAGGAACTAAAACTTATGATGACCGAACAAAGATCTCTGAAAAGCGTTACTCTCCAAAGCCATTGATCATCGGGAAACTGTTCAGGTTCCATTAGAGGAATCATGTGGAAGGCGAAAGCATTGTGTGGTTGGTGGCAACCTTAAAAAGGTTGGCACAAAACTGTGAGTTTGGTAAGTCTTTAGAAGATACTCTTTCAAGATCATCTAGTTTGTGGTCTCCAAAATGAGACTATCCAAAGAAGATTGCTCACTGAACATGCTTTGACTCTAAAGACAGCAGTAGAAATTACAGTGTTGATGGAACTGACAGTTAAAGAGGCTTCACAGTTTGGTGCAAGAATGAAGATCCACAAGTTGGGAACTGCCCGTAAGAAGTCAAAACAGCAACAAGCATTTCACAGACGTGACAAAATGGACCACTCAGTGAGTGAATGCTGGAACAATAGTCAATGCAAGAATTGTGGCAAAATGGGTCACATTGCAAAAGTTCGTTGGGCTAGACGACCTTCCCTTGGGAAGACTATTCAGAAGAAGAATTTGGGTACTTCCAAAAAGAAGAAAAAGTTGCATTCTACAAAAATAATTTACAATATGGAAGAAAATAATTTACAATATGGAAGAAAGGGCGGCACGGTAGCACAGTGGTTAGCACTGCTGCTTCACAGCTCCAGGGACTTAGGTTCGATTCCCGGCTTGGGTCACTGTCTGTGTGGAGTTTGCACATTCTCCTCGTGTCTGCATGGGTTTCCTCCAGGTGCTCCAGTTTCCTCCCACAGTCCAAAGATGTGCGGGTTAGGTGGATTGGCTATGCTAAAATTGCCCCTCAGTGTCCTGAGATGTGAAGGTTAGAGGGACCAGCGGGTTAATATGTGGGGATAGGGCCTGGGTGGGATTGTGGCCGGTGCAGACTCGATGGGCTGAATGGCCTCTTTCTACACTGTAGGGTTTCTATGATTTCTAAAATAATTGTGACTGTGAAGAAGAGAATGTCCTGAAATATGATGACAAGCTCCAACTGAACATTTTATCCATACAGGGTGGATCACATAGATTCTGGGCGATTCCAAAGCTAAATGGACAACTTATTAAGATGGACGTTGATACAGGTGCTGCTTTAATTCCTGAGACTACTTATTGTTAAAACCCGGGCCAGAAACTCCAAGGTGTTTTATGAAGTTAGCCTAGATCCTAATTTTTACATTTCATTTTGGCATTGGTGAGCATAAGGTGTCTCACTCAAGATTTGATTCAAGTGACCCACTAGGACACTTTTGTCAATCAAAGTTCATTTAAGAACACAGTTAAAATATACCAAAAAGAATTAGCATAATTTGTACCAATTACAAGATTTAAACATGACACAGTATAACTCCTAACAGCTAGCTATCTCTCTTGTTCCAAGTTAAGCACCATCCCACAGACACACACCCTTCTTCAGACTAATTTAGCACCAAAGCAAGTATCATGTGATGCTGGATTTGCAGCTTTTACCACCTGCTGTGAATTGGTCCTTTGAATGTCAGATCAATTCTCTGAGGCTTCCCAGTCTTGAAACTTTCAGAAAGCCTTAAGAGAGAGAGAGGGAGAGAGGCAGAGAGACACTGCCTTCTTCCATCAGCTCCTGGCAGCAACTGAGAAATGAAACTGAAATCTTGGAATGCTCTGTAAAAAAAATAGCTAAAATATTTATCAATAAAAAATATATATCACCTGATCCGTCAATTATCCTCAATCAAGCTCCACACAGCAATCCCAGGGAACACATTAAATCCGCAGACCACTGCATTAGTCCAGATTAAAAATAAACATGCTGTCAATTATACTGCTTCAGCAACAATAAAAGACACTGGTTGCAGATATCATGATGCCGACAAAGTCAAGACTCTGCTAGAAACATCCTGCAGAGAAATATGATTAAAATACATTTCTTAAAAGCACAATATTATCACATTACCAACAAAAGATTATGAGGGACATGGCCAGAATGGATAAGGAGCAGCTGTTCCCCTCCATTGAAGGGTCAGTCACGAGGTGAGCGGCAGGACGTTTAGGGGGGAAATGAGGAAAAACCTTTTTACCCAGAGGGTGGTGAGAGGCGTGCTGCCTCACATCATTTTGAAAGTATCTGGATGAGCACTTGGCACATCATAGCATTCAGGGCGATGGGCCAAGTGCTGGCACATGGGAACAGGTGGGAGCTCAGGTGTTTCTAATGTGTTGATGCAGACTTGATGGGCTGAAGAGCCTCTTCTGCACTGTATGGTTCTATGAAAAGCTGAAACATCTTCCTTTAAGACCAGCTGATGTGATTTTGAGAACATACACAGAATCGAACCTGGGTCTCACTGCTAACCACTATATCACCATGCCACCCAAATTTATACCACCCATATTGATAGGTGCTAATGTATTTGAGTCTGTAAGAGGAATGTTGCTTATTTGGAACTGAAACTGTGATAAGTTAGAATTTAAAGTTTCCTTTCATTTTAAAATATTGTTCAACTATTAATAGTTAAGCTGCTTCATTTGTTAGAGTTATACTTACACTGTGTTATTAAATAAAGTTTGTTTTACAATAAAAGATCACTAATTTGTCAGTGGTATTACCTCTGGAGCAAAACATCCTATCCCCACATTTGAGCCAAAATAGAAAAATTGCTGGGGTCTAGTCTGGCTTCCTAATGTAACTTGTGATCTGGTAAGCAAGCAGTAAAGTAAGTGTGCAGGTACAGTAGGCAGTAAAGAAGACAAATGGTATGTTGGCCTTTGTAGTAAGAGAACTTGAGTATAGGGATAATGATGTTTTGTTGCAATTGTACAGGGCATTGGTGAGGCCACACCTGGAGTATTGTGTGCAGTGTTGGTTTCTTATCTGAGGAAGGATGTCCTTGCTTTAGAGGGAGTGCAGCGATGATTTACCAGCCTGATTCCTGGGATGGCAGGTCTGTCATATGAGGAGAGACTAAGTCGGTTACGATTACATTCACTGGAGTTTAGAAGAGTGAGAGGGGATCTCATAGAAACGTAACATTCTAACAGGGTTAGACAGGGTAGATTCAGAAAGAATGTTCCTGATGGTGGGGGAATCCAGAACTGGGGGATCATAGTTCAATATAATGGATAAACCTTTTAGAACTGAGGTGAGGAGAAATTTCTTCACCCAGAGGCTGGTGAATGTGTGGAATTCTCTCCCACAGAAAGTAATTGACGCTAAAACGTTGTGTGATTTCAAGTAGGAATTAAAAACAGTTCTTGGGGCTGAAGGGATCAAGGGATATGGGGAGAAGGTGGGATCAGGGTTTTGAATTTGATGACCTCATCTGAACTGCCTCCAATGCAACTGTATCCCTCCTCAAGGGGACCAAAACTGTGCACAATATTCTAAATGCGGTCTCACTAATGTTTGGTACAGTAGCAGCGACACTTTGCTACTTTTATACTCTATTCCTTTAGCAATAAATGCCAAGATTCCATTTGTCTTCCTTCACACCTGCTGTATCTGCATACGAGTTTTCTGCAACTCATGCATGAGGATACCCAGATCCCTCTGTACTGAAGCACTCTGAAGTTTCTCTCCATTTAGATAATAATCTGTCTTTGTATTTTTCTGACCAAAATGGATAACCTCGCACTTATCCACATCAAACTCCATCTGCCAAATTTTGCTCTATTCACTTAACCTGTCCATTTCCATTTGTAAATTTCATATTTAATTATCGCAACTTACTATCCCACCTATTTTAGCATCATCTGTAAATTTGGCTCTGGTACCTACTATCCCCGCATCCAAGTCATCAATACAGATTGTAAATAGTTGGGACCTGAGGACGGAACTCTATGGCACCTCACTAGTTACATCTTGCCAACCAGGAAAAGACTCATTTACCTTGACTCTCTACCTTCTGTTCATAATATATTGTGATGAGAGTGCGCTATTGCTATGGATATATGTACTTTGTATGTTTAAGGGGATTGTTTTAAAGTTCAGTTTTTTTTTCTACAGGTAGTCAGGATGTCTGGAGAGAATGCAACTCAGATTCTGGGAAAACAGGATAATTACTCATTTTAGTCATGTAGTGTTTCGTGAGGAGAGAGCTAATGGACATTAGTTTACAAAAGAAAGGGTGCCCTGGGGTTTTTGATTAAAGGAATGGAAGATAGTTTCAGATTGACAAGGTCATGTAATAATGTGGTTAATGGGAGGAGCTAGGTATATAGTAGAGAGAGAATAGCTTTTGAGTTCTGGCTGGAGTTTGTTACAAGACAGATGTCTGCTCTCTCCTCAAAATCTCTCTGAAAACTACAAGATTGTTTCATTATAGCAAGTATTTTTTATCACTGCTAACTATATTTAAAGTGGGTTTTGAGTCTATTAGAAAAATGTTGCTTATTTGGAACTTAAAGTGTGATAAGTTAGAAATTTAAGTTGGTTCTTTTCATGTTTAAATATTGTTCAAAGGGTAATCGTTAAGTTGCTTCACTTGTTAGAGTTATAGATTAAATAAAGTTTGTTTTACTATAAAAGATCCCTAATTTGTCAGTGGAATTACTGCTGGAGTGATGCATCCTATCCTCACAGTTATGCCAAAATAGAAAGATTACTGGTGTCTAGTCTGGTTTCCTAATCTAATTTGGGATTCTGGTCCAGGGTTCTATCAACATATTAATGATTTAGATGAGGGAACTAGATGTCATGTCTCCACATTTGCAGACAGCGCAAAGCTGGGTGGGAGGGTGAGCTGTGAGAAGGATGCAGAGATCATTCAGTGTGATTTTGACAAGTTGAGAGAGTGGACAAATGTATGGCAGATGCAATATAATGTGGGTTAATGTGAGGTAACAAAAACAGGAAAACAGATTATTACCTGAATGGCTATAGATTGAGAGAGATTAAAGTACTTTAAGTTGCTGAAAGTACTTTAGTACTGTGGTTACTGGGGGATTTTCACAGTAACTTTATTGCAGTGTTAATGTAAGCCCACTTGTGACACTAATACATACATTTAAACTTATACTTAAACTTAATCTGGTTTGATTCTGCAAGTGCAGGGCTATAGGAGTGCTGCACTATCGCAGGTCTGGTATTTCCGATGATAAATTAAAACAAAGCCCCTGTACAAAGCTCTTGGCATCAAAGATCCCATGGCAAGATTTGATTAAGATGTGGAGACGGCGGCGTTGGACTGGGATGGGCACAGTAAGAAGTCTCACAACACCAGGTTAAAGTCCAACAGGTTTATTTGGTAGCATGAGCTTTTGGAGCGTTGCCCCTTCATCAGGTGAGTGGAGAGTTGGGTTCACAAATAGGGCATATATAGACACAGACTCAATTACAAGATAATGGTTGGAATGCAAGTCTTAACAGGTAATCAAGTCTTTACAGGTACATACAATGTGAGTGGCGAGAGGGTTAAGCACAGGTTAAAGACATGCTTATTGTCTCCAGCCAGGACAGTTAGTGAGATTTTGCAAGCCCAGGCAAGTTGTGGGGGTTACAAATAGTGTGACATGAACCCAAGATCCCGGTTGAGGCTGTCCTCATGTGTGTGGAACTTGGCTATCAGTTTCTGCTCAGCGATTTTGCGTTGTCATGTGTCGTGAAGGCTGCCTTGGAGAACGCTTTCCCGAAGATTGGAGCTGAATGCCCGTGACCGCTGAAGTGTTCCCCAACAGGAAGAGAACACTTTGCCTGGTGATTGTCGAGCGGTGTTCGTTCATCTGTTGTCGCAGCGTCTGCATGGTTTCCCCAATGTACCATGCCTCAGGACATCCTTTCCTGCAGCGTATCAGGTAGACAACGTTGGCCGAGTTGCAAGAGTATGTACCGTGTACCTGGTGGATGGTGCTCTCACATGAGATGATGGCATCCGTGTCGATGATCCAGCGTGTCTTGCAGAGGTTGCTGTGGCAGGGTTGTGTGGTGTCTTGGTCACTGTTCTCCTGAAGGCTGGGTAGTTTGCTGCGGACAATGGTCTGCTTGAGGTTGTGCGGTTGTTTGAAGACAAGTAGTGGGGGTGTGGGGATGGCCTTGGCGAGATGTTCATCTTCATCAATGACATGTTGAAGACTCCGAAGAAGATGTCGTAGCTTCTCCACTCCGGGGAAGTACTGGACGACGAAGGGTACTCTGTCCGCCATGTCCCGTGTTTGTCTTCTGAGGAGGTCGGAGGGGTTTTTTGCTGTGGCGCGTCGGAGTCTTCAACATGTCATCGATGAGACGAGCGCCATATCCTGTTCTTATGAGGGCATCTTTCAGCGTCTGTAGGTGTCTGTTGCGATCCTCCTCATCTGAACAGATCCTGTGTATTCGGAGGGCTTGTCCGTAGAGGATGGCTTCTTTAACGTGTTTAGGGTGGAAGCTGGAGAAGTGGAGCATCGTGAGGTTATCCGTGGGCTTGCGGTACAGTGAGGTGCTGAGGTGACCGTCCTTGATGGAGATGCGTGTGTCCAAGAATGCAACTGATTCTAGAGAGTAGTCCATGGTGAGCCTGATGGTGGGATGGAACTTGTTGATGTCATCATAGAGTTGTTTCAGTGATTGTTCACCATGAGTCCAAAGGAAGAAAATGTGATCGATGTATCTAGTGTATAGCATCGGTTGAAGGTCCTGTGCGGTGAAGAGGTCTTGTTCAAACCTGTGCATGAAGATGTTGGCATATTGAGGTGCGAATTTGGCCCCCATGGCTGTTCCGTGTGTCTGGGTGAAGAACTGGTTGTTGAAAATGAAGACGTTGTGGTCCAGGATGAAGTGGATGAGTTGTAGAATTGCGTCTGGAGATTGGCAGTTGTTGGCGTTGAGTACTGAGGCTGTTGCAGCAATGCCATTGTCGTGGGGGATGCTGGTGTAGAGTGCCAAGACATCCATTGTGACGAGGAGTGTTCCTGGGTTCAACTGCTCCATGTGTGCTGAGTTTCTGTAGGAAGTCCGTAGTGTCACGACAAAAGCTGGGAGTTCCTTGTACGATGGGTTTCAGGATGTCCTCGACGTAGCCGGAGAGGTTCTCACACAGGGTCTCATTGCCTGATACGATGAGACGGCCGAATGTGTTGGCCTTGTGTATCTTCGGGAGGCAGTCAAGATCTCCAACGCGGGGAGCATGTGGGATGAGAGCACGGAGGGTGCTCTGAAGGTCCGGATCAAAGGTCTTGATCAGTCTGTTGAGTTGAAGGGTGTGTTCTTTGATCGGATTGGATTGATTAAGAGCAGGTGTCTGGGTAATGTCTAAGTTAACAGTTTGTTGCTGTGCATGGCCATATTTTTCCAGCGTGCGATATTTTTGAGTGGCTGTATGTGCCTGGTTTTTCAGCACAAACCAAGGTGTTTGGGTCAAATGTCATGCCACAATGCGACCATGCATCCATGCCCTGTGCAGCTTAGTGAGATTGGTCTTGGCCAAGGTGTATTCTTCAACTAACAGCATTAATCTTTTGTCTGCTCCTTTCTGTCTGTGGGAGCCTGCTTTGCAGAAATGGATCTTTTTCTTGGTATGAGTAACTCAGTTGGTTCGACATCTGGTCCTGCAAGTATTCCACAGTGAATTCTATTTATGTCTCATACTCCCCCTGCAAGGCCAGACTGTTTGGCACCAAGCCCATATGCTCACATTCCTTTCCCATCTTTTCATACAGAGGACAGCCCCAGCACACAGCAGGGGTAATCTGAATCCATCTGACTCCCCAGACAGCTCAATGTGAAGAGGTAGGGCCAATCAAGTGAAAATGTGGTGGGGACTGAATGGCATGAAGTTAAAGCCATTCGAAAGCAGATAATGATTTCTTTAAATGGACAGCAGCAGATGATGTGTATTTAGTGAGGAGCTGAGTGACACTGCTCGACATTTCCACAGCTGTTGCAAAGTGAAGCTGTCAGCTGTTCATGGATCATTAAAAACAGATAAAAGGGGTGCAAACACTCAGCTAACAACACCGAATCAAGGAGCCATTGTGTATCCAATTTCCCAAAGCAGACATCCCACTAGTTACGAGCCAGATTCTTTGTCATTTACTTCATTTGGCTGGACTTTGTGGTGGGATTAACAGTTAGGATGTAAAGAAATCCTTGTCTATAATCGGACAGCAGCTTCCTGAGACCAGACACGAGTTAAACTCGGAAACCATGAAGATTCCCTGCTGCTGCTGCAGCTCTGCCACTTTGGTATCTGACTGCGATTAAACAAATCGAGTGGTGTGACATTGCTCCACCTGACTCATACATACCCATTAAATTCACCACAGAAGATTAGGGCTTGTCTATTCCAGTATATCTCTTGTAAGGTTGTTTGGTGTCTCACTAAAAGGTCTGGAGGGTTGTTTGGTTGAACATAAACTGTTTATTAACATGTATCCTTACTGATTGCGGTCTGTGGGTTAGGAAGCCTAGGGTGCAGTCACAGAGGGAGGAGCCGAACCCGAGGCCATGGATTTGCAGATGAGTTCTGTAGGAATATTGGTGTGATTGGTACGTCCCTGTCCAAAGGAAAGCCAGGCAGAGTGCCTTAATTACTTTTTTTTATTCATTCATGGGACATGGGCATCGCTGGCTGGCCAGCATTTATTGCTTATCCTTAGTTACCCTTGGAGGGCAGTTGAGAGTCAACCACATTGCTGTGGCTCTGGAGTCATGTGTAGTCCAGACTGGGTAAGAACGCCAGATTTCGTTCCCTAAAGGAACCAGATGGGTTTTTCCGACAATTCGCAATGGTTTCATGGTCATCAGTAGATTCTTAATTCCAGATTTTTTTTAATTGAATTCAAATTCCACCATCTGCCATAGCGGGATTCGAACCTGGGTCCCCCAGCACATTAGTTGAGTTTCTGGATTAATAGTCTAGCAATAATACCACTAGGCCATTGCCTCCCCTCCACTGGACTATCATCCGGTGGCTCTGACATACATCATTATGAAGTGTTTCGAAAGGTTATTCATGGCATGAATTGATTCTGGATTCCCAAATTGCCTGGATCCACTACAGTTTGCCTATCGCCGCAACAGGTCCACAGCAGATGCCAACTACCTGGCCCTACACTCAACCCTGGAACACCTGGATAACAAAGACACCTGTATCAGATCCTATTTATTGACGACAGCTCAGCTTTCATCACCATTATTCCTACAAGAGTCTTCTCCAAACTTTGTGGCCTGGGGCTCGGCTTCTCCCTCTGCAACTGGATCCTGAACTTTTTTTAAATATGCATTTGTGGGACATGGGGCATTGCTGGCTGGCCAGCATTTATTGCCCATTCTAGTTGCCCTTGAGAAGGTGGTGGTGAGTTAGCTTCTTGAATCACTGCAGTCCACGTTCTGTGGGTTGACCCACAATGTCGTTCAGAAGGGAATTCCAGGATTTTGACCCAGCGACTGTGAAGGAACGGTGATATATTTCCCAGTCAGGATGGTGAGTGACTTGGAGGGGAACTTGCAGGTGGTGATGTTTCCATGTATCTGCTGCCCTTGTCCTTCTAGATGGAAGTGGTCGTGGGTTTGGAAGGTGGTGTCTAAGGATCTTTGGTGAATTGCTGCGGTGCATCTTGTAGATAGAACACACGCTGCTACTGAGCGTCGGTGGTGGAGGGAGTGGGTGTTTGTAGATGTGGTGCCAATCAAATGGGCTGCTTTGCCCTGGATGGTGTTGAGCTTCTTGAGGGTTGCTGGAACTGCACCATCCAGGCAAGTGGGGAGTATTCCATCACACTCCTGACTTGTGCCTTGTAGATGGTGGACAGGCTTTGGGGAGTCAGGAGGTGAGTTACTCGCCGCAGGATTCCCAGCCTCTGACCTGCTCTTGTAGCCACTGTGTTTATGTGGTGAGTCCAGTTGAGTTTCTGGTCCATGGTAACCCCAAGGATGTTGACAGTGGGGGATTCAGTGATGGTTACAACAATGAATGTCAAAGGGCGGTGGATAGAGTGTCTCTTATTGGTGATGGTCATTGCCTGGCATTTGTGTGGCACGAATGTTATTTGCCACTTGTCAGCCCAAGCCTGGATATTGTCCAGATCTTGTTGCATTTGAACATGGACTGCTTCAGTATCTGAGGAGTCGCGAATAATGCTGAATGTTGTGCAATCATCGGCAAACATCCCCACTTCTGACCTTATGACAGAGGGGAGGTCATTGATGAAGCAGCTGAAGATTGCTGGGCCTCGGACACTATCCTGAGGGACTCCTGCAGAGATGTCCTGGAGCTGAGATGACTGACTCTCCACAACCACAACCATCTTCCTATGTACCAGGTATGACTCCAACCAGCAGAGACTTTGCCCCCTGATACCCATTGATTCCAGTTTTGCTTCTTGATGCCACACTCGGTCGAATGCAGCTTTGATGTCGAGGGCTGTCACTCCCACCTCACCTCTGGAATTCAGCTCTTTTGTCCATGTTTGAACCAAGGCTGTAATGAGGTCAGGAGCTGAGTGACCCTGGCGAAACCCAAACTGGGCGTCACTGAGCAGGTTATTGCTGAGCAGGTGCTGCTTGATAGCGCTGTCGATGACCCCTTCCATCACTTTCCTGATGATCGAGAGTGGGCTGATTGGGCGGTAATTGGCTGCGTTGGATTTGTCCTGCTTTTTGTGTACAGGACATACCTGGCAATTTTCCACATTGTTGGGTAGATGCCAGTGTTGTCACTGTACTGGAAGAGCTTGGCTAAGGGAGTGGCAAGTTCTGGAGCACAAGTCTTCCGTACTATTGCCGGAATGTTATCAGGGCCCATTGCCTTTTGCAGAAATAGGAAAGGAGTGGTCACGTTGTTAGGAGTTTACTATAGGCCCCCAAATAGTAATAGAGATGTGGAGGAAGAAATTGCTAAGCAGATTATGGATATGTGTGGGGGTCACAGGGTAGTTGTCATGGGGGACTTTAACTTTCCAAATATTGATTGGAACCTTTGTAGGTCAAATAGTTCGGATGGGGCAGTTTTTGTGCAGTGTGTGCAGGAGGGTTTCCTGACACAATATGTGGATAGGCCGACAAGAGGTGAGGCCACATTGGATTTGGTACTGGGAAATGAACCGGGCCAAGTGTTAGATTTGGTGGTGGGAGAGCACTTTGGAGATAGTGACCACAATTCGGTGTCTTTTGTTATTGCAATGGAGAGGGATAGGGCCGTACGGCAGGGCAAGGTTTACAATTGGGGGAGAGGTAATTATGATGCGATTAGGCAAGAATTAGGGGGCATAAGATGGGAACAGAAACTGTCAGGGAAAGGCACTAATGAAAAGTGGAACTTTTTCAAGGAACAAATACTGGGTGTCCTTGGTAGGTATGTCCCTGTCAGGCAGGGAGGAAATGGCCGAGTGAGGGAACCATGGTTCACGAAAGAGGTGGAATGTCTTGTGAAAAGGAAGAGGGAAGCTTATGTAGGGATGAGGAAACAAGGTTCAGATGGCTCGATTGAGGGTTACAAGTTAGCAAGGAATGAGCTGGAAAAGGGGCTTAGGAGAGCTAGGAGGGGACATGAGAAGTCCTTGGCGGGTCGGATCAAGGAAAACCCCAAGGCTTTTTACTCTTATGTGAGGAATAAAAGAATGACCAGGGTGAGGTTAGGGCCGGTCAAGGACAGTAGTGGGAACTTGTGCATGGAGTCAGTAGAGATAGGCGAGGTGATGAATGAATACTTTTCTTCAGTGTTCACCAAGGAGAGGGGCCATGTTTTTGAGGAAGAGAAGGTGTTACAGACTAATAGGTTGGAGGAAATAGATGTTCGGAGGGAGGATATACTGGCAGTTTTGAATAAACTGAAGGTCGATAAGTCCCCTGGGCCTGATGAAATATATCCTAGGATTCTTTGGGAGGCAAGGGATGAGATTGCAGAGCCTTTGGCTTTGATCTTTGGGTCCTCGCTGTCCACGGGGATGGTGCTAGAGGAGGGGGCTGAAGGGTGGATCAGTAAATTTGCTGATGACACCAAGATTGGTGGAGTAGTGGATGAGGTGGAGGGCTGTTGGAGGCTGCAAAGAGACATAGATAGGATGCAAAGCTGGCCTGAAAAATGGCAAATGGAGTTTAACCCTGATAAATGTGAGGTGATTCATTTTGGAACGACTAATTTAAATGTGGATTACAGGGTCAAAGGTAGGGTTCTGAAGACTGTGGAGGAACAGAGAGATCTTGGGGTCCATATCCACAGATCTCTAAAGGTTGCCACTCAAGTGGATAGAGCTGTGAAGAAGGCCTATAGTGTGTTAGCTTTTATTAACAGGGGGTTGGAGTTTAAGAGCCGTGGGGTTATCCTGCAACTTGCTGAGACCACATTTGGAATATTGTGTGCAGTTCTGGTCACCTCACTATAAGAAGGATGTGGAAGCGCTGGAAAGAGTGCAGAGAAGATTTACCAGGATGCTGCCTGGTTTGGAGGGTAGGTCTTATGAGGAAAGGTTGAGGGAGCTAGGGCTGTTCTCTCTGGAGCGGAGGAGGCTGAGGGGAGACTTAATAGAGGTTTATAAAATGATGAAGGGAATAGATAGAGTGAACGTTCAAAGACTATTTCCTCGGGTGGATGGAGCTATTACAAGGGGGCATAACTATAAGGTTCATGGTGGGAGATATAGGAAGGATATCAGAGGTAGGTTCTTTACGCAGAGAGTGATTGGGGTGTGGAATGGACTGCCTGCAGTGATAGTGGAGTCAGACACTTTAGGAACATTTAAGCGGTTATTGGATAGGCACATGGAGCACACCAGGATGATAGGGAGTGGGATAGCTTGATCTTGGTTTCAGATAAAGTTCGGCACAACATCATGGGCCAAAGGGCCTGTTCTGTGCTGTACTGTTCTATGTTCTATGTTCTATCCAGTACCTCCAACCGTTTCTTGATATCACGTGGAGTGAATTGAATTGGCTGGAGACCGGCAGCTGGGGTGCTGGGGACCACTGGAGGAGGCCGAGATGGATCATCCACTCGGCACTTCTGGCTGAAGATTGCTGCGAATACTCCAGCCTTATCTTTTGCACTGATGTGCTGGGCTCCTCCATCACTGAGGATGGGGATATTTGTGGAGCCTCCTCCTCCAGTGAGTTGTTTAATTGTCCACCTCCAGTCATGACTGGATGTGGCAGGATTGCAGAGCTTAGATCTGATCCGTTGGTTGTGGAATCGCTTAGCTCTCTCCATCACTTGCTGTTTTTGCCATTTGCCATGCAAGTAGTCCTGTTTGGTAGCTTCACCAGGTTGACACCTCATTTTTAGGGATGCCTGGTGCTGCTCCTGGCATGCCTTCCTGCACTCTCCATTGAACCAGGGTTGATCTCCTGGCTTGATGGTAATGGTTGAGTGGGGTTATGCCGGGCCATGAGATTGCAGATTGTGCTGGAGTTCTGCTGCTGTTGATGGCCCACAGCGCCTCCTGGATGCCCAGTCTGGAGTTGCTAGATCGGTTCGAAGTTTGTCCCATTTAGCACGGTGATAGTGCCACACAACACGATGGACCTAACCCACAGACCACAATCAGTAAGGATAGGCAACAGCACCTCCTCCACGATCATCCTCAACCCCGGTGCCGCACAAGGCTGTGTCCTCAGCCCCCTTCTATACTCCTTATACATCTTTGACTGTGCAGCCAATTTCCCCTCCAACTCAATTTTCAAGTTTGCTGGCGACACCAACATAGTGGGTTGGATCTCAAACAATGACGAGACAGAGTACAGGAAAGAAATGGGGAATCTGGTGAACTGGTGAAGCAACAATAATCTCTCCCTCAATGTCAACAAAATGAAGCAGATTTTCATCAACTTCAGGATGCATAGTGGAGGACATGCCCCTGTCTACATCAATGGGGATGAAGTGGAAATGGTCGAGAGCTTCAATGTTCTAGATGTCCAGATCACCAACAACCTGTCCTGGTCCCTCCAGGCTGACGCAATAGTTAAAAAAGCCCACCAACGCCTCTACTTTCTCAGGGAGCTAAGGAAATTTGGCATGTCAGCTAGGACAGATGCACCATAGAAAGCATTCATTCTAGTCGTATCATAGCTTGGTGTGGCTCCTGCTCTGTACAGGACTGCAAAAAACAACAAAGGGTCGTGAACGAAGCCCAGTCCATCACGTAAACCAGCCTCCCATCCATTGACTCTGTCTACACATCCCGTTATCTCTGCAAAGCAGCCAGCATAATTAAGGATCCTATGCACCCCGGACATTTTCTCTTCCAACTTCTTCCATCGGGAAAAAAATACAAAAGTCTGAGGTCACGTACCAACCGACTCAAGAACAGACTTTTGAATGGACCTAGCTCATATTAAGTTGATCTTTCTTTCCACCCTAGCTATGACTGTAACACTACATTCTACACCTTCTCATTCCCTTCTCTATGAACGATATGCTTTGTCTGTATAGCGCGCAAGAAACAATACTTTTCACTGTATACTAATACAGTGAAAAATCAAATCGAATCAAATCAAAGTATTTATAAACATCTCTCCAGTGTATAGCCTTATCACATAAGAACATAAGAACTAGGAGCAGGAATAGGCCATCTGGCCCCTCGAACCTTCTCTGCCATTCAATAAGATCATGGCTGATCTTTTCGTGGACTCAGCTCCACTTACCCACCCACTCACCATAATCCTTAATTCCTTTACTGTTCAAAAATTTATCTATCCTTGCCTTAAAAACATTCAATGAGGTAGCCTCAACTGCTTCACTGGGCAGGGATTTCCACTGATTCACAACTCTTTGGGTGAAGACGTTCCTCCTCAACTCAGTCCTAAATTGGCCCCCCCTTATTCTGAGGCCATGCCCCCTAGTTCTAGTTTCACCCGCCAGTGGAAACAACTTCCCTGCTTCTATCTTATCTATTCCATTCATAATCTTATATGTTTCTATAAGATCCCCCTTCATTCTTCTAAATTCCAATGAGTATAGCCCCAGTCTACTCAGTCTCTCCTCATAAGCCAACCCTCTCAACTCCGGAATCAACCTAGTAAGGCCGGTGAGCCTTACATCAGTGGTAGGGAAATTATTGGAGAGGATTCTTCGAGACAGGATTTATTCCCACTTGGAAATAAGTGGACATATTAGCGAGAGGCAACATGGTTTTGTGAAGGGGAAGTTGTGTCTCACTAACTTGATCGAGTTTTTCGAGGAAGTGACAAAGATGATTGATGAGGGTAGGGCAGTGGATGTTGTCTACATAGAACATAGAACATAGAACATTACAGCGCAGAACAGGCCCTTCGGCCCACGATGTTGCACCGACCAGTTAAAAAAAAAAACTGTGACCCTCCAACCTAAACCAATTTCTTTTCGTCCATGAACCTATCTACGGATCTCAGTAAGGCCTTTGACAAGGTCCCTCATGGCAGACTGGTGCAGAAGGTGAAGTCGCATGGGATCAGAGGTGAGCTGGCAAGGTGGATACAAAACTGGCTCGGTCAAAGAAGACAGAGGGTAGCAGTGGAAGGGTGCGTTTCTGAATGGAGGGCTGTGACAAGTGGTGTTCCTCAGCGATCAGTGCTGGGACCTTTGCTGTTTGTAATATATATAAATGATTTGGAGGAAAATGTAACTGGTTTGATTCGTAAGTTTGCGGACGACACAAAGGTTGGTGGATTTGCGGATAGCGATGAGGACCATCAGAGGATACAGCAGGATATAGATCAGTTGGAGACTTGAGCAGAGAGATGGCAGATGGAGTTTAATCCGGACAAATGTGAGATAATGCATTTTGGAAGGTCTAATACAGATAGGAAATATACAGTAAATGGCAGAACCCTTAAGAGTATTGATAGGCAAAGGGATCTGGGTGTACAGGTATACAGGTCACTGAAAGTGGCAATGCAAGTGGAGAAGGTAGTCAAGAAGGCATACGGCATGCTTACCTTCATAGGCCGGGGCATTGAGTTTAAAAATTGGCAAGTCATGTTGCAGCTTTATAGAAACTTAGTTAGGCCGCACTTGGAAAATAATGTTTAATTCTGGTCGCCACACTACCAGAAGGATGTGGAGGCTTTGGAGAGAGTACAGAAAAGATTTACCAGGATGTTGCCTGGTATGGAGGGCATGAGCTATGAGGAAAGGTTGGAGAAACTTGGTTTGTTCTCACTGGAGCGACGGAGGTTGAGGGGAGACCTGATAGAAGTCTACAAGATTATGAGAGGCATGGACAGAGTGGATAGTCAGAAGCTTTTTCCCAGGGTGGAAGAGTCAATTACTAGGGGGCACAGGTTTAAGGTGCGAGGGGCAAGGTTTAAAGGAGATGTACGAGGCAGATTTTCTACACAGAGGGTGGTGGGTGCCTGGAACTCGCTGCCGGGGGAAGTAGTGGAAGCGGATATGATAATGACTTTTAAGGGGCGTCTTGACAAGTACATGAATAGGATGGGAATAGAGGGATATTGTCCCTGGAAGGGTAGGGGGTTTTAGTTCAGTCGGGCAGCATGGTCGGTGCAGGCTTGGAGGGCCGAAGGGCCTGTTCCTGTGCTGTAATTTTCTTTGTTCTTTGTTCTTTGAATCTCCTCTGCACCCCCTGCAGTGCCAGTATATCCTTTCTCAAGTAAGGAGACCAAAACTGTACACAGTACTCCAGGTGTGGCCTCACCAGCACCTTATACAGCTGCAACATAACCTCGCTGTTTTTAAATTCTTTTTCTTCTTTCATTTGTGGGACATGGGTGTCACTGGCTGGCCAGCATTTATTGCCCATCCCTAGTTGCCCTTGAGAAGGTGGTGGTGAGCTGCCGCCTTGAATCGCTGCAGTCCATGTTCTGTGGGTTGACCCACAATGCCGTTCGGGAGGGAATTCCAGGATTTTGACCCAGCGACTGTGAAGGAACGGCGATATATTTCCCAGTCAGGATGGTGAGTGGCTTGGAGGGGAAATTGCAAGTGATGGTGTTCCCGTGTATCTGCTGCCTTTGTCCTTCGAGATGGAATCAGTTGTGGGTTTGGAAGGTGTTGTCTAAGGATCTTTGGTGAATTGCTGCAGTGCATCTTGTAAATAGTACACACTTCTGCTATTGATTGTTGGTGGCGGAGGGGTTGAATGTTTGTAGATGTGGTGCCAATCAAGCAGGTTGCTTTGTCCTGGATGGTGTCAAGCTTCTTGAGTGTTGTTGGAACAGCATCCATCCAGGGAAGTGGGGAGTATTCCATCACACTCCTGACTTGTGCCTTGTAGATGATGGATAGGCTCCAGGGAGTCAGGAGGTGAGTTACTCACTGCAGTATTCCTAGCCTCTGACCTGCTGTTGCAGCCACTGTGTTTATGTGGTGAGTCCAGTTGAGTTTGGTCAATGGTAACCCCAAGGATGTTGACAGTGGGGGATTCAGTGATGGTTACACCATTGAATGTCAAGGGGCGGTGGTTAGAGTGTCTCTTATTGGTGATAAGAACATAAGAACATAAGAAATAGGAGCAGGAGTAGGCCATCTAGCCCCACGAGCCTGCCCCGCCATTCAATAAGATCATGGCTGATCTGAGGTGGATCAGTTCCACTTACCCGCCTAATCCCTATAACCCCTAATTCCCTTACTGATCAGGAATCCATCTATCCGTGATTTAAACATATTCAACGAGGTAGCCTCCACCACTTCAGTGGGCAGAGAATTCCAGACATTCACCACCCTCTGAGAGAAGAAGTTCCTCCTCAACTCTGTCCTAAACTGACCCCCCTTTATTTTGAGGCTGTGCCCTCTAGTTCTAGCTTCCTTTCTAAGTGGAAAGATTCGCTCCACCTCTATCCTATCCAGCCCCTTCATTATCTTATAGGTCTTTATAAGATCCCCCCTCAGCCTTCTAAATTCCAACGAGTACAAACCCAATCTGCTCAGTCTCTCCTCATAATCTACACCCCTCATCTCTGGTATCAACCTGGTGAACCTTCTCTGCACTCCCTCCAAGGCCAATATATTCTTCCGCAAATAAGGGGACCAAAACTGCACACAGTATTCCAGCTGTGGCCTCACCAATGCCCTGTACAGATGCAGCAAGACATCTCTGCTTTTATATTCTATCCCCCTCGCGATAAATGCCAACATCCCATTTGCCTTCTTGATCACCTGTTGCACCTGCAGACTGGGTTTTCGCGTCTCATGCACAAGGACCCCCAGGTCCCTTTGCACAGTAGCATGTTGTAATTTTTTTCCATTTAGGTAATAATCCAATTTGCTATTATTTCCTCCAAAGTGAATAACCTCGCATTTCTCAACGTTATACTCCATCTGCCAGATTCTCGCCCACTCACTCAGCCTGTCCAGATCTCTCTGCAGACCTTCTACGCCCTCCACACGATTCACTTTTCCACTTATCTTTGTGTCGTCTGCAAACTTTGTTACCCTACACTCAGTCCCCTCCTCCAGATCGTCTATATAAATGGTAAACAGTTGAGGCCCCAGTACTGATCCCTGTGGCACGCCACTAGTTACCATCTGCTAACCAGAAAAAGCACCCATTTATTCTGACTCTCTGCTTCCTGTCGGATCGCCAATCCCCAATCCACGCTAACACCCTACCCCCAACTCCGTGTGCCCCAATCTTCTTCAGCAGCCTTTTGTGAGGCACCTTATCAAACGCCTTTTGGAAATCCAAAAACACCACATCTACCGGTTCCCCTCCGTCAACCACACTAGCCACATCTTCATAAAAATCCAACAAGTTCGTCAAGCACGACTTTCCCCTCATGAATCCATGCTGCGTCTGCTTAATCGAACCATTCATATCCAGATGGCTATTTCTTCTTTAATGATGGATTCCAGCATTTTCCCAACTACGGACGTTAAGCTGACCGGCCTGTAGTTACCCGCCTTTTGTCTGTTTCCTTTTTTAAACAGCGGCGTAACAGTAGCCGTTTTCCAATCCGCCGGCACTACCCCAGAATCCAACGAATTTTGATAAATAACCACTAACACATCCGTTATTACCTCTGACATTTCTTTCAGTTCCCTGATGGTCATTGCCTGGCATTTGTGTGGCGCGAATGTTATTTGCCACTTGTCAGTCCAAGGTCCTGGATATTGTCCAGATCTTAAACTCCCTCCCTCTAGCAATGAAGGGCAAAATTCCATTTGCCTCCTTAATTACGTGCTGTACCTGCAGGTGATTTGTGCACAAGGACACCCAGGTCCCTCTGCACAGCAGCATGCTGCAATTCTTTGCCATTTAATGTTAGTCCATTTTGCTGTTATTCCTGCCAAAATGGATGACCTCTCATTTACCAACATTGTGCTCCATCTGCCAGACCCTCGCCCACTCACTTAGACTATCTCTATCCCTTTGCAGACTTTCAGCATTCTCTGCACACTTTGCTCTCCCGCTCATCTTAGTGTCATCTGCAAACCTTGACGCACAACACTTGGTCCCCAACTCCAAATCATCCATGTAAATTGTAAACAATTGCAGTCCCAACACTGATCCCTGAGGCACACCACTAGTCACTGATCGCCAACCAGAAAAACCACTCTTTGCTTTCTGTTAGTTAACCAATCCTCTATCCATGCTAACACATTACCCGTAACACCGTACACCTTTATCTTATGCAGCAGTCTTTGGTGCGGCACCTTGTCAAATGCTTTCTGGAAATCCAGATACACCACATCCACTGGTTCCCCATTGTCCACTGCACATGTAATGTTCTCAAAGAATTCCACCACATTTAGTCAAACATGACCTTTCCTTCATGAACCCATGCTACGTCTTACCAATGGAACAATTTATATCCAGATGTCTCGCTATTTCTTCCTTGATGATAGATTCAAGCATTTTCCCTACTACAGAAGTTAAGCTAACTGGCCTATAGTTACCTGCCTTTTGTCTACCTCCTTTTTTAAACAGTGGCGTCACATTTGCTGTTTTCCAATCTGCGGGAACCACCCCAGAGTCCAGCGAATTTTGGTAAATTACCACTAGTGCATTTGCAATTTCTCCCACCATCTCTTTTAGTACCCTGGGATGCATTCCATCAGGACCAGGAGACTTGTCTACCTTTAGCCCCATTAACTTGCCCAACACTACCCCTTTCATGATAATGATAGTTTCTCGGTTCTCACCTGCCATAGCCTTCCTGTCATCAATTTTTGGCATGTTATTTGTGTCTTCCACTGTGAAGACCGACACAAAATACCTGTTCAATGCCTCAGCCATTTTCTCATTTCCAGCTATTACATCCCCTTTCTCATCCTCTAAAGGACCAATGTTTACTTTAGCCACTCTTTTTCATTTTATATATTTGTAGAAACTTTTGCCGTCTGTTTTTATATTCTGAGCGAGTTTACTCTCATAATCCATCTTTCTTTTCTTTATAGCTTTTTTTTGTGGCTTTCTGCTGACCTTTAAAGATTTCCCAATCATCCAGTTTCCCTCTAATCTTTGCCACTTTGTATGCATTTTCTTTCAATTTGATCCCTCCTTTATTTCCTTAGATATCCATGGCTGATTATCTCTTTTTCTACAGTCCTTCCTTATCACTGGTATATACCTCTGCTGAGCACTGTGAAAGATCGCTTTGAAAGTCCTCCACTGTTCCTCAATTTTCCCACCATAAAGTTTTTACTCCTAGCCTACCTTAACCAATTCCTCCCTCATCCCTTTGTAGTCTCCTTTGTTTCAGCACAAGACACTGGTATTGGATTTTACCTTCTCACGCTCCATCTGTATTTTAAATTCAACCATCGCTTCATTCGAGAGGATCCCTAACTATGAGTTCATTAATTATTCCGGTCTCATTAGACAGGAAGAGTTTTAACAACACCAGGTTAAAGTCCAACAGGTTTATTTGGTAGCAAATACCATTAGCTTTCGGAGCGCTGCTCCTTCGTCAGATGGAGTGGATATCTGTTCTCAAACAGGGCACAGAGACACAAAAATCAAGTTACAGAATACTGATTAGAATGCGAATCCCTACAGCCAGCCAGGTCTTAAAGGTACAGACAATGTGGGTGGAGGGAGCATTAAGCACAGGTTAAAGAGATGTGTATTGTCTCCATACAGAACAGCTAGTGAGATTCTACAAGCCCAGGAGGCAAGCTGTGGGGGTTACTGATAATGTGACATAAATCCAACATCCCGGTTTAGGCCGTCCTCATGTGTGTGGAACTTGGCTATCAGTTTCTGCTCAGTGACTCTGCGCTGTCGTGTGTCGTGAAGGCCGCCTTGGAGAATGCTTACCTGAAGATCAGAGGCCGAATGCCCGTGACTGCTGAAGTGTTCCCCAACAGGAAGAGAACAGTCTTGCCTGGTGATTGTCGAGCGGTGTTCATTCATCCGTTGTCGTAGCGTCTGCATGGTTTCCCCAATGTACCATGCCTCGGGACATCCTTTCCTGCAGCGTATCAGGTAGACAACGTTGGCCGAGTTGCAAGAGTATGTACCGTGTACCTGGTGGATGGTGTTCTCACGTGAGATGATGGCATCCGTGTCGATGATCCGGCACGTCTTGCAGAGGTTGCTGTGGCAGGGTTGTGTGGTGTCGTGGTCACTGTTCTCCTGAAGGCTGGGTAGTTTGCTGCAGACAATGGTCTGTTTGAGGTTGTGCGGTTGTTTGAAGGCAAGAAGTGGGGGTGTGGGGATGGCCTTGGCGAGATGTTTGTCTTCATCAATGACATGTTGAAGGCTCCGGAGGAGATGCCGTAGCTTCTCCGCTCCGGGGAAGTACTGGACGACGAAGGGTGCTCTGTCCGCCGTGTCCGTCTTCTGAGGAGGTCGGTGCGGTTTTTCGCTGTGGCGCGTCGGAACTGTCGATCGATGAGTCGAGCGCCATATCCTGTCCTTATGAGAGCATCTTTCAACGTCTGGAGGTGTCTGTTGCGATCCTCCTCATCCGAGCAGATCCTGTGTCTTCGGAGGGCTTGTCCGTAGGGGATGGCTTCTTTAACGTGTTTAGGGTGGAAGCTGGAGAAGTCGAGTATCGTGACGTTATCCGTGGGCTTGGGGTACAGTGAGGTGCTGAGGTGACCGTCCTTAATGGAGACGCGTGTGTCCAAGAATGCAACCGATTCCGGAGAGTAGTCCATGGTGAGTCTGATGGTGGGATGGAACTTGTTGATGTCATCATAGAGTTGTTTCAGTGATTGTTCACCATGGACAGGAAGAAAATATCATCGATGTATCTAGTGTGTAGCATCGGTTGAAGGTCCTGTGCGGTGAAGAAGTCTTGTTCGAACCTGTGCATGAAGATGTTGGCATATTGAGGTGCGAATTTGGTCCCCATGGCTGTTCCGTGTGTCTGGATGAACAACTGGTTGTTGAAGGTGAAGACATTGTGGTCCAGGATGAAGCGGATGAGTTGTAAAATTGCATCTGGAAACTGGCAGTTGACGGCGTTGAGTACTGAGGCCGTTGCAGCAATGCCATCATCGTGGTGGATGCTGGTGTAGAGTGCCGAGACATCCATTGTGACGAGGAGTGCTCCTGGTTCAACTGCTCCATGTGTGTTGAGTTTCTGTAGGAAGTCCGTAGTGTCGCGACAAAAGCTGGGGGTTCTTTGTACAATGGGTTTCAAGATGCCCTCGACATAGCCGGAGAGGCTCTCACACAGGGTCCCATTGCCCGATACGATGGGATGGCCGGGTGTGTTTGCCTTGTGTATCTTTGGGAGGCAGTAGAGATCTCCAACGCGGGGAGTACGTGGGATGAGAGCACGGAGGGTGCTTTGAAGGTCCGGATCAAAGTTCTTGATCAGAGTGTTGAGTTGACGGGTGTGTTCTTTGGTCGGATATGTGGGTAACTGTCTGTCGTGTTCCTCGTTGTTCAGTTGTCGGTACATTTCTTTGCAGTAATCCGTTCTGTTCAGTATGACGATGGCCCCTCCTTTGTCTGCGAGTTTGATGACAATGTTGCGGTTGGTCTTGAGAGTGTGTTGGCGTTACGTTGTGCTTGGGTGATGTTCGGGGCTGTCTTGTGAGTGCGGCTGATGAATTTGGTGATGACGAACCTCCTGATGGCTTGGGCATGCACGTCAAGTCGAGGGCAGCGGCCTTCCGGAGGAGTCCAATTTGACTCTTTCCTCTTCGGTTGCACTGTGGATCTCTCTGTCGGCTGTTCCGGTTCATTGGCTGTCTCATTGTGTTCGCTGTTGGCCTCTTGGGGTTTGTGGAAGAACTCCCGCAGCCTCATTCGCCTGATAAATTCCTCTGTGTCTGCTGCGAGACTGATGGGGTCTATTTTGGTGGTGGGGCAAAAATTGAGCCCTCGGCTGAGAACTTCGATTTCATCTGGTTGAAGTGTGTAGTTGACAAGTTGACAATGGACTTCCCTGCAGTGGTACTATTTTCTACTGTGGTACCGGGGGAGGCTTGATTACTGCTGGTGGTGATGCCGAGTTTCTCAAGTTTCCTGTTCTTGGTGTGTATATAGATGGTGTAGTTTCTTTGTCTCGTCTGCTTGGCAGAGTTTCGCAGCTGGTCTGCGTCCTGAGCACAAGTTGAGAATATGGATTCGATCTTGGTTTCCAGGCTGCAGCATTTGCTGTAGAGCTGGTGTATGAGGTGTTTGAGGAGGGTGAGAGAGGTGCGACGGCAAAGTCTCTCAGCGTAGTCTGTGTTATAGGTTGACCTGAGTGGGTTTGTGATCCGTAGTCCTTTCGGCATCTTGTCTGCTTTCTTGCATCTTTGTAGAAACTTGATGTCTGTTTCGATATGCGCGATCTTCTTAGAGATCCTCTCCACTTGGAGCCGGCAGTTTGCGGTGTCGATGGTAGTCATGATGTGGAGATACCGGCGTTGGACTGGGGTAAACACAGTAAGAGTTTTAACAACACCAGGTTAAAGTCCTACAGGTTTATTTGGTAGCACAAGCCACTAGCTTTCGGAGCGCTGCTCCTTCATCAGATGGACTGGAAATCTGCTCTCAAACAGGGCACAGAGACACAAAAATCAAGTTACAGAATACTGATTAAAGGACGGCCTAAACCGGGATGTTGGATTTATGTCACATTATCAGTAACCCCCACAGCTTGCCTCCTGGACTTGCGGGCTATCCTGTCTGGAGACAATACACATCTCTTTAACCTGTGCTTAATGCTCCCTCCACCCACATTGTCTATATCTTTAAGATCTGGTTGGCTGTAGGGATTCGCATTCTAATCAGTATTCTGTAACTTGATTTTGTGTCTCTGTGCCCTGTTTGAGAGCACATTTCCACTCCATCTGACGAAGGAGCAGCGCTCCGAAAGCTAATGGTATTTGCTACCAAATCTCCTATCCGTCCCTTTAACTATGGAGCCCCCAATGACTAATCCTCTACTCCTCTCCCCCCTTTCCCTTCTGAGCCACAAGGACAGACTCTGAGCCAGTGACCTGTACACCATGGCTTATCCCTGCTCAGTCCCCCCCCCCAACAGCATCCAAAAGTGTACTATCCCCAATTTCTACGACATTTTTTGGTTCTCCCCCCCACTTGGATGGCTCCCTGTACCTTGGTTCTCCCCCCTACCCTGGCTAACTGTCTGACATTATAAATTCAGATGATCTGGAGACTTGACTATTCCTCCAGATGGGGTTGCTGGCGGGTTTGGAGGAGTGTTGGGTTCAGATGCCTCGGGCAGATCTTGTTGGTCCAGAGTTGACATCAGGTATTCCGGCACTTGGTTGTCATCATCTGATTCATTTTTTGTGCTTCTTTGAGTTGAATCTCTCTTTATCAACCACCCATTTGCTTTGTTCGGACACCCTGGGTTTGTTCCGTTCTTCCCAAAGGGAATGTTCACTCCATTCATTTGCAGAATGGACTCAGGCTCTCTTTTCCGTGGTATCTGTCATGACCTTCCTGGGAATTGAAGATGGATCTCCCCCATGTTTAAATCTTCCTCATTCTCAACCTGCAGTTTGGCTTCCAATGTCACACTGTATTCCTTTCTGTGTCCTTGTGCCTTGCTGTGATTAGTTGCTGCCCGCTGTTCTCCAGCATTGACTTACTGCTGTGTGTCTCAGGTGAAAACTCCTGCTCCAGTGCTGTGATTTTTGCCCATCACACATATTCAGTATTTGCACCCAAGCTGTAACGGTTTCTCTGAAGAATTCGCATGAGTTAAATTGCCCAAATCCTTCAATTGACATTTGGTTGCATGGTGGCACAGTGGTTAGCACTGCTGCCTCACAGTGCCAAGGACCCCGGTTCGATTCCCAGCCTGGGTCACTGTCTGTGCAGAGTCTGCACGTTCTCCCCGTGTCTGCCTGGGTTTCCTCCGGGTGCTCCGGTTTCCTCCCACAGTCCGAAAGGCATGCTGGTTAGGTGCATTGGCCGTGCTAAATTCTCCCTCAGTGTACCTGAACAGGCGCCGGAGTGTGGCAACGAGAGGATTTTCACAGTAATTTCATTGCAGTGTTAATGTAAGCCTTACTTGTGACACTAATCAATGAACTGAGCTTGCATCTTATCTCAGCTGAGCCTTCACTCCTTTTCCTGAGGAGGAATTGATTCGGGTTCCCCTTCAATCAGCCCTAAAGTAGTCACTGATTTTCCCACAACCCCTCGAACCCCTCCTGTAGCAATTTTCTCCAAATTATTATAAAATACGTGGGGTTACGGGGATAGGGTCTGGGTGGGATTGCTGTGGGTGCAGGCTCGATGGGCCGAATGGCCTCCTTCTGCACTGTAGGGATTCTATAATTCTATTTCTCAATGGTACCATTTCATTGGCAATCATTATGGTGCTACTTTGATTCTATTCTGAGACCAGCTTCCAACTCCCCCCATGACCATCCAAGAACCTCCTATCATAGAGTCATACAACACAGACAGAGGCCCTTCAGCCCATCATGTCTGCGCTGGCCATCATGCATCTATCTCTATTCTAATCCCATTTTCCAGCACTGAGGCCATAGCCTTGTCTGTTATGGTGCTTCAAATGCTCACCTAAATGCTTCTTAATGTTGTGGGGAGCATCATGTTCAAGTTTCCCTCCCTCTGATCACTCTCCTGCCCCTCTCTCTAACCCTGGAGCCCATTATAATTCTTGTAGATATTTCTATTTCCCATACCAAGCCCAATTTCTGTTCATGTCCCAATGCCCCATGTCGACCTCACCTCTCCTCATCTTGAGGCTGATGCACAGTGACCTACTGAGCACCCCCCCATGAGACCATTGAGGGGCCCCCCATTTATTTACAGTTGTCCATTTACATGTTGCAGATGCCTCCCCTGACTGTGACTGTGCCATCTGCAGCCCAGAACCAAGCCACCAACCCCCAGCCCCTAAGATGTGAGAGACTAACCACACCCTGTACATCACGCTGTGCACAATTGACACAGCAATGCCGGGTCCTCCCCCTCCCGGGATATGCATGCCAGGCAGAGTCTTATAGCATGGTACGCAAAATCCCAGATCTGCCTTTGCTTTCTGGCCTCAACATCATGGTGCGCACTTATTCCCCTTTTCCTGTCACTATCACCCCTCTATCATGTGTCTCTGTCCACCCTTCCCTGATGTGGAGATGCCGGCGTTGGACTGGGGTAAATACAGTAAGAAGTCTCATAACACCAGGTTAAAGTCCAACAGGTTTATTTCATAGAAATCATAGAAATCATAGAAACCCTACAGTACAGAAAGAGGCCATTCGGCCCATCGAGTCTGCACCGACCACAATCCCACCCAGGCCCTACCCCCATATCCCTACATATTTTACCCACTAATCCCTCTAATCTACGCATCCCAAGACACTAAGGGGCAATTTTAGCATGGCCAATCAACCTAACTCGCACATCTTTGGTAGCAAAAGCCACTAGCTTTCGGAGCGCTGCCCCTTCGTCAGGTGAGTGGGAGTTCAGTTCACAAACAGGGCACAGAGACACAAACTCAATTTACAGAATAATGGTTGGAATGCGAGTCTTTACAGGTAATCAAGTCTTAAAGGTACAGACAATGTGAATGGAGAGAGGGTTAAGCACAGGTTAAAGAGATGTGTATTGTCTCCAGACAGGACAGCTAGTGAGACTTTGCAAGCCCAGGCAAGTTGTGGGGGTTACTGATAATGTGACATGAACCCAAGATCCCGGTTTAGGCGGTCCTCATGTGTGCAGAACTTGGTGATCAGTTTCTGCTCAGCGACTCTGCGCTGTCGTGTGTCGTGAAGGCCGCCTTGGAGAACGCTTACCCAAAGATCAGAGGCCGAATGCCTGTGACCGCTGAAGTGCTCCCCAACAGGAAGAGAACAGTCTTGCCTGGCGATTGTCAAGCGGTGTTCATTCATCCGTTGTCGTAGCGTCTGCATGGTTTCCCCAATGTACCATGCCTCGGGACATCCTTTCCTGCAATGTATCAGGTAGACAACGTTGGCTGAGTTGCAAGAGTATGTACCGTGTACCTGGTGGATGGTGTTCTCACATTGAGATGTTAAGGGGTTGAAATCTTGGGCATCTCATGTTACAAGAGCTTGTAGGGTGTCGCTAACAGCACCTTCTTCCATTTTAGGCTAACTTGACATTCAGCTTGGGCCTCCTTGCCCTTCTAAAATGGCTATCTTAGTGCTTGCGCTGTGGTCACTGGGAAATAGTGCGTGACTGGCTGCACTCAGTTTGTGGTTAGCCAGTGTATGTAGAAAGCCCCAAGAAGGAGAAAATAGCCAATTTTGTGGTCTGCTTAGCTTCAAAAAGAGGAACCGAAACAATGAAGTAATGGGCTTAGTTTGTCAAGGAATGTGATTGGAAGTTAATTGTAACTAAAGTGTTGCTGGGGGACTTGATTGGCTAGTGGCAGCAGTGCTAATCACGCCCCGAATGACGTATTAATGTAGAATGTTGTAAGCACGCGAATGGTATAAAGGGGGACCGCCCCCTGGATCTGCGGACTTTTGCTAACCGACGCCCAGCACTGAATGGAAGTTATGTAGCAAAAGTTGCCAGCTTACATGTAAGACCAATAAAATACTTGTGTTTAGACAACTGTCGGTGTTTGCGTTTGCTTCAAGAATGTAAGAAGTCTCCTGAAAGTGAACCTAACAACATGAGATGATGGCATCCGTGTCGATGATCCGGCACGTCTTGCAGAGGTTGCTGTGGCAGGGTTGTGTGGTGTCGTGGTCACTGTTCTCCTGAAGGCTGGGTCGTTTGCTGCGGACAGTGGTCTGTTTGAGGTTGTGCGGTTGTTTGAAGGCAAGAAGTGGGGGTGTGGGGATAGCCTTGGCGAGATGTTCGTCTTCATCAATGACATGTTGAAGGCTCCGGAGGAGATGCCGTAGCTTCTCCGCTCCGGGGAAGTACTGGACAACGAAGGGTACTCTGTCCGCCGTGTCCCGTGTTTGTCTTCTGAGGAGGTTGGTGCGGTTTTTCGCTGTGGCGCGTCGGAACTGTCGATCGATGAGTCTAGCGCCATATCCTGTTCTTATGAGGGCATCTTTCAGCGTCTGGAGGTGTCTGTTGCAATCCTCCTCATCCGAGCAGATCCTGTGTAATCGGAGGGCTTGTCCGTAGGGGATGGCTTCTTTAACGTGTTTAGGGTGGAAGCTGGAGAAGTGGAGCATCGTGACGTTATCCGTGGGCTTGCGGTACAGTGAGGTGCTGAGGTGACCGTCCTTAATGGAGATGCGTGTGTCCAAGAATGCAACCGATTCCGGAGAGTAGTCCATGGTGAGCCTGATGGTGGGATGGAACTTGTTGATGTCATCATAGAGTTGTTTCAGTGATTGCTCACCATGAGTCCAAAGGAAGAAAATGTCATCGATGTATCTAGTGTGTAGCATCGGTTGAAGGTCCTGTGCGGTGAAGAAGTCTTGTTCGAACCTGTGCATGAAGATGTTGGCATATTGGGGTGCGAATTTGGTCCCCATGGCTGTTCCGTGTGTCTGGATGAAGAACTGGTTGTTGAAGGTGAAGACATTGTGGTCCAGGATGAAGCGGATGAGTTGTAAAATTGCATCTGGAAACTGGCAGTTGTCGGCGTTGAGTACTGAGGCAGTTGCAGCAATGCCATCATCGTGGGGGATGTTGGTGTAGAGTGCCGAGACATCCATTGTGATGAGGAGTGCTCCTGGTTCAACTGCTCCATGTGTGCTGAGTTTCTGTAGGAAGTCCGTAGTGTCACGCCAAAAGCTGGGGGTTCTTTGTACAATCGGTTTCAGGATGCCCTCGACATAGCCGGAGAGGTTCTCACACAGGGTCCCATTGCCCGATACGATGGGACGGCCGGATGTGTTTGCCTTGTGTATCTTCGGGAGGCAATAGAGATCTCCAACGCGGGAAGTACGTGGGATGAGAGCTCGGAGGGTGCTCTGAAGGTCCGGATCAAATGTCTTGATCAGAGTGTTGAGTTGACGGGTGTGTTCTTTGGTCAGATCTGTGGGTAACTGTCTGTAGTGTTCCTCGTTGTTCAGTTGTCGGTACACTTCTTTGCAGTAATCCGTTCTGTTCAGTATGACGATGGCCCCTCCTTTGTCTGCTGGTTTGATGACAATGTTGCGGTTGGTCTTGAGAGTGTGGATGGCGTTGCGTTGTGCTTGGGTGATGTTCGGGGCTGTCTTGTGAGTGCGGCTGATGAATTTGGTGTTGACGCACCTCCTGATGGCTTGGGCATACATGTCAAGTCGAGGGCAGCGGCCTTCCGGAGGAGTCCAATTTGACTCTTTCCTCTTCGGTTGCACTGCGGATCTCTCTGTCAGCTGTTCCGGTTCATTGGCTGTCTCATTGTGTTCGCTGTTGGCCTCTTGGGGTTTGTGGAAGAACTCCCGCAGCCTCATTCGCCTGATAAATTCCTCTGTGTCCGCTGCGAGACTGATGGGGTCTATTTTGGTGGTGGGGCAGAAATTAAGCCCTCGGCTGAGAACTTCGATTTCATCTGGTTGAAGTGTGTAGTCCGACAAGTTGACAATGGACTTCCCTGCAGTGGTACTGTTTTCTACTGTGGTACCAGGGGAGGCTTGGTTGCTGCTGGTGGTGATGCCGAGTTTCTCAGGTTTCCTGTTCTTGGTGTGCATGTAGATGGTGTAGTGCCTTTGTCTCATCTGCTTGGCAGAGTTTCGCAGCTGGTCTGCGTCCTGAGCACAAGTTGAGAATATGGACTCGATCTTGGTTTCCAGGCTGCAGCATTTGCTGTAGAGCTGGTGTATGAGGTGGTTGAGGAGGGTGAGAGAGGTGCGACGGCAAAGTCTCTCAGCGTAGTCTGTGTTATAGGTTGACCTGAGTGGGTTCGTGATCTGTAGTCCTTTCGGTATCTTGTCTGCTTTCTTGCATGTTTGTAGAAACTTGATGTCTGTTTCGATATGCGCGATCTTCTTGGAGATCCTGTCCACTTGGAACCGACAGTTTGCGGTGTCGATGGGAGTCATGATGTGGAGATGCCGGCATTGGACTGGGGTGAACACAGTAAGAAGTCTCAACACCAGGTTAAAGCCCAACAGGTTGCACTCTTGGACACACGCATCTCCATCAAGGACGGTCACCTCAGCACCTCACTGTACCGCAAGCCCATGGATAACCTCACAATGCTCCACTTCTCCAGCTTCCACCCTAAACACGTTAAAGAAGCCATCCCCTACGGACAAGCCCTCCGAATACACAGGATCTGCTCGGATGAGGAGGATTGCAACAGACACCTCCAGACGCTGAAAGATGCCCTCATAAGAACAGGATATGGCGCTAGACTCATCGATCGACAGTTCCGACTCGCCACAGCGAAAAACCGCACCAACCTCCTCAGAAGACAAATACGGGACACAGTTCACAGAGTACCCTTCATCGCCCAGTACTTCCCCGGAGCAGAGAAGCTACGGCATCTCCTCCGGAGCCTTCAACATGTCATTGATGAAGACGAACATCTCGCCAAGGCCATCCCCACACCCCCACTTCTTGCCTTCAAACAACTGCACAACCTCAAACAGACCATTGTCCGCAGCAAACTACCCAGCCTTCAGGAGAACAGTGACCACGACACCACACAACCCTGCCACAGCAACCTCTGCAAGACGTGCCGGATCATCGACACGGATGCCATCATCTCACGTGAGAACACCATCCACCAGGTACACGGTACATACTCTTGCAACTCGGCCAACGTTGTCTACCTGATACGCTGCAGGAAAGGATGTCCCGAGGCATGGTACATTGGGGAAACCAGGCAGACGCTACGACAACGGATGAATGAACACCGCTCGACAATCACCAGGCAAGACTGTTCTCTTCCTGTTGGGGAGCACTTCAGCAGTCACGGGCATTCAGCCTCTGATCTTCGGGTAAGCATTCTCCAAGGCGGCCTTCACGACACACGACAGCGCAGAATCGCTGAGCAGAAACTGATAGTCAAGTTCCGCACACATGAGGACGGCCTAAACCGGGATCTTGGGTTCATGTCACACTATCTGTAACCCCCACAACTTGCCTGGGCTTGCAAAATCTCACTAACTGTCCTGGCTGGAGACAATACACACCTCTTTAACCTGTGCTTAACCCTCTCTCCACTCACATTGTCTTGATTAAGACTTGATTACCTGTAAAGACTCGCATTCCAACCATTATTCTGTAAATTGAGTTTGTGTCTCTGTGCCCTGTTTGTGAACAGAACTCCCACTCCTCCTGACGAAGGAGCAGCGCTCTGAAAGCTGGTGGCTTGTGCTACCAAATAAACCTGTTGGACCTTTACCTGGTGTTGTTACACCCCTGGAAGGAGTAACAGGAATACAGAGTATTGGGCTAATGGTAAGATACTTGGTAGTGTGGATGAACAGAGGGATCTGGGTGTCCATGTGCATAGATCCCTGAAAGTTGGCACCCAGGTTGATAGGGTTGTTAAGAAGGTGTACGGTGTGTTAGCTTTTATTGGTAGAGGGATTGAGTTTCGGATCCAGGAGGTTGTGTTGCAACTGTACAAAACTCTGGTGCGGCCGCACTTGGAGTATTGCGTACAGTTCTGGTCGCCGCATTAAAGGAAAGATGTGGAAGTGTTGGAAAGGGTGCAGAGGAGATTTACCAGGATGTTGCCTGGCATGGTGGGAAGGTCTTATGAGGAAAGGCTGAGGGACTTGAAGTTGTTTTCGTTAGAGAGAAGAAGGTTAAGAGGTGACTTAATAGAGGCATACAAGGTGATCAGAGGATTAGATGGGGTGGAGAGTGAAAGCCTTTTTCCTCAGGTGGTGAGAGCTAGCACGAGGGGACATAGCTTTAAATTGAGGGGTGAGAGATATAGGACAGATGTTATAGGTAGGTTCTTCACTCAGAGAGTAGTAAGGGTGTGGAATGCCCTGCCTGCAGCAGTAGTGGAATCGCCAACATTAAGGGCATTCAAATGGTTATTGGATAAACATATGGATGATATTGGAATAGTGTAGGTTAGATGGGCTTTAGATTGGTTTCACTGGTCGGCGCAACATCGAGGGCCGAAGGGCCTGTACTGCGCTGTAATGTTCTATGTTCTATGTTCCCTCCCAGGCTCCAGTCAACACTCTCTTCCCGGACAAGCGTGTGCTTCCAGCCCCTTCCTTTGTCTGAGTGTAGTCTCACCCACCTGACAAGTGTCTGCCTTCCAACCCTTTCCCCTCCCTTCCCACTGGTTTGGCCTCAGCACCCTTGGCACAGAGTTGAAGCAGCACAGTGAAAGGGAGGTGAACATTGTGCAAATAAACCTCAAAGTCAGGACTGAAGTGCAGTTTGTTGGGTCGGAATAACAGCAAAATGGACTATTATTTAAATGGTAAAAAATTGCAGCATGCTGCTGTGCAGAGGGACCTGGGTGTCCTTGTGCAGGAATCTCGAGGAGTTGGTTTGCAGGTGCAGTAGGTAATTAAGGCGGCAAATGGAATTTTGTCCTTCATTGCTAGAGGGATGGAGTTTAAAAACAGCGAGGTTATGTTGCAGCTGTATAAGGTGCTGGTGAGGCCACACCTGGAGTACTGTGTACAGTTTTGGTCTCCTTACTTGAGAAGGGATATACTGGCACTGGAGGGGGTGCAGAGGAGATTCACGAGGTTGATTCCGGAGTTGAGAGGGTTGGCTTATGAGGAGAGACTGAGTAGACTGGGGCTATACTCATTGGAATTCAGAAGAATGAGGGGAGATCTTATAGAAACATATAAGATTATGAAGGGAATAGATAAGATAGAAGCAGGGAAGTTGTTTCCACTGGCAGGTGAAACTAGAACTAGGGGGCATGGCCTCAAAATAAGTGGAAGCAGATTTAGGACTGAGTTGAGGAGGAACTTCTTCACACAAAGGGTTGTGAATCTGTGGAATTCCCTGCCCAGTGAAGCAGTTGACGCTACCTCATTGAATATTTTTAAGGCAAGGATAGATACATTTTTGAACAGTAAAGGAATTAAGGGTTATGGTGAGTGGGCAGGTAAGTGGAGCTGAGTCCACGAAAAGATCAGCCATGATCTTATTGAATGGTGGAGCAGGCCCGAGGGGCCAGATGGCCTACTCCTGCTCCTAGTACTTATGTTCTTACATGTCAGTCATATCCAGTTGTGATTTACACTGGCCTAGAACAAAGAACAAAGAACAAAGAACAATACAGCACAGGAACAGGCCCTTCGGCCCTCCAAGCCCGCGCCGCTCCCCGGTCCAGGATTGAATCCTGAATCCAGGATCCCCGCCCAATTTTCCAGCCTATCTACATACTAATATCCTATCCACCGAGCTGTCCCTCACAGCTACGATGCTTTGTTCATCACAACCTATTAACTCACCCCTACCCCCCCATTCCAGACCATGTGATCTCCAGGGAGAGGCGAAAACCCAGAGTGAAAACACCAGGGCCAATATGGGGAAACAAAAATCTGGGAAATTCCTCTCCGACCCCCTGAGGCGATCGAAACGAGTCCAGGAGATCACACTGGCCCTGATCGGAAAATACTTCCCAACTATCTGCAGTCTCGCTCTGTACTGGCACCAGCAAGATGATCATAGAATGAAGCCTTGAAATGAGAAACAAAGAACAATTAGCCCGCGCCGCTCCCTGGTCCAAACTAGACCATTCTTTTGTATCCCTCCATTCCCACTCCGTTCATATAGCTGTCTAGATAAGTCTTAAACGTTCCCAGTGTGTCCGCCTCCACCACCTTGCCCGGCAACCCATTCCAGGCCCCCACGACCCTCTGTGTAAAATATGTCCTTCTGATATCTGTGTTAAACCTCCCCCCCTTCACCTTGAACCTATGACCCCTCGTGAACGTCACCACCGACCCGGGGAAAAGCTTCCCACCGTTCACCCTATCTATGCCTTTCATAATTTTATACACCTCTATTAAGTCTACCCTCATCCTCCGTCTTTCCAAGGAGAACAACCCCAGTTGACCCAATCTCTCCTCATAACCAAGCCCCTCCATACCAGGCAACATCCTGGTAAACCTCCTCTGTACTCTCTCCAAAGCCTCCACGTCCTTCTGGTAGTGTGGCGACCAGAACTGGACGCAGTATTCCAAATGCGGCCGAACCAACGTTCTATACATCTGCAACATCAGACCCCAACTTTTATACTCTATGCCCCGTCCTATAAAGGCAAGCATGCCATATGCCTTCTTCACCACCTTCTCCACCTGTGACGTCACCTTCAAAGATCTGCGTCTCTACACCCTTTATGGTTCTTCCATTTATCGTGTAGCTCCTCCCTACATTATTCCCACCAAAATGCATCACTTCGCATTTATCAGGATTGAACTCCATCTGCCATTTCTTTGCCCAAATTTCCAGCCTATCTATATCCTTCTGTAGCCTCTGACAATGTTCCTCACTATCTGCAAGTCCTGCCAGTTTTGTGTCGTCCGCAAACTTACTGATCACCCCAGTTAATCCTTCTTCCAGATCATTTATATAAACCATTCAAGAGTAGCACCTACTTCATCTCAACAAAGCCGTGTTTGTCTTGAGGCCAATCGGACAGAGGGCTTCTAGACAAGCATCAATAGTAGCCATCAGATGCCATGCTGCTAAAGACTATAACTCGGCCTAATTAGCCACCAGGGGGTCATTTGGTTTGTGGCAGGGCATGATTCCGGTGAGCTGGGCATTTAATGAACTGTCATGAGATGCAAAGGCATTCAAATGTGGATCCCGACATGGCATGGCAGGTAACCTGACCCAATGTGAAAGACGGGAGAGAGAGGAAGATTGCAATCCTTTTCATACACTGGTGGGAAACCAAACTCTTTGTTCTTTCATAAGATAAGGGTGTCCATAAGACAGAGGAGCAGAATTAGGCCGCTCAGCCCATCGAGTCTGCTCCGCCATTCAATCATGGCTGATTTTTTTTCTCATCCCCATTCTCCTGCCTTTTCCCCATAACCCCTGATCTCCTTATTAATCAAGAACCTATCTATCTCTGTCTTAAAGACACTCAATGTCCTGGCCTCCACAGCCTTCTGTGGCAAAGAGTTCCTCAGATTCACCACTCTCTGGCTGAAGAAAGTCCTCCTCATCTCTGTTTTAAAGGATCGTCCCTTTAGCCTGAGGTTATGCCCTCTGGTTCTAGTTTTTCCAAGGCTTTTAAGCGTTCTCCAAGGCGGCCTTCATGACACACGACAGCGCAGAGTCGCTGAGCAGAGACTGATAGCCAAGTTCCACACACATGAGGATGGTCTCAACCGGGATCTTGGGTTCATGTCACACTATCTGTAACCCCCACGACTTGCCTGGGCTTGCAAAATCTCACTAACTGTCCTGGCTGGAGACAATACACACCTTTTTAGCCTGTGCTTAACGCTCTCTCCACTCACATTGTCTGTACCTTTAAGACTTGATTACCTGTAAAGACTCGCATTCCAACCATTATCTTGTAAATTGAGTTTGTGTCTGTATATGCCCTGTTTGTGAACAGAACTCCTCACTCACCTGATGAAGGAGCGAGACTCTGAAAGCTTGTGCTGCCAAATAAACCTGTTGGACTTTAACCTGGTGTTGTGAGACTTCATACGCTAAAATCTTGCCAATGATCGAAGTCAGGCTAACCGGCCTATAATTTCCTGTCTGCTGCCTCCCTCCCTTCTAAAACAGCGGTGTTACATTTGCTACTTTCCAGTCCTCTGGTACCCTCCCTGCCTCCAGTGATTCTTGAAAGATCACCGTCAATGCCTCCACAATTTCCGACTTGTCACCGGCAGGACCACCATTTGTTGCCCATCCCTAATTGTCCTTGAACTGAATGGTGTGATCGGCTATATTGGAGGAAGTTAGAAGTCAACCACACTGACGCGCAGTAGCAGCAGAGAGTACTATCTACAAGATGCACTGCGGGAATTCACTAAGGCTCCTTAGGCAGCACCTTCCAAACCCACGACTACTACCATCTAGAAGGACAAGATTCATGGGAACACCACCACCTGGAGGTTCCCTTCCAAGTCACTCACCATCCTGACTTGGAAGTATATCGCCGTTCCTTCACTGTCGCTGGGTCAAAATCCTGAAACTCCCTCCCTAACAGCACTGTGGGTGTACCTACACCACTGGGACTGCAGTGGTTCTAGAAGGCAACTCACCATCATCTTCTCAATGGCAATTAAGGATAGTAAATAAATGCTGGCCTAGCCAGCGACACCCACATCTCATAAATGATATCAGAAAAATGTACATGCAAACATGTAGAGGAATAATGCAGGCATGTGCACAAATGGTCGTGGGCACAGTGAACACACTCACAAAAGCTCATGTACGCACACGTGTATATTTTAACAGGGATGCGACTGGACAGTGATTTCTTCTCTGTAACTCTGGGGATATGAGGAGAGTGACAGCAGAAACACAGACTGCAGTAAGAGTGGCTCAGTAAGCACAGACCAGAAATAAAAGTGAGTTTAAATAATTCTGTAATGAAGAAAGACTCGTTTTCTTCAGGGAGAAAGATATCCAGACATGATGTAACACAAACTACTGAAATATCAAGAGACATGAACCATGTGGTTATTTAATTCAGAGAATGTGCACTGAGCCCAGAGGACTGAAGTGAAATTAGATTAATAACCAAATAACATCTTTAAGTTCAAGCATAAATGTTTCTAGGACAATTCCCTGCTCGTCAAATAGTGCCGTAGGATATTTTACATCCATGGAGCAGGCAGACAGAGTTTCAGATTCATATCTCGTCTGCAAGACAGCTGTTGCCAATAATACCATGCTCCCCATTCTGGAGCAACATGTTAGGCTGAACCCAGTCTGCAGACTCATTGCCTGGGTGCTAGCATTGGGAGAAACTAACACAGTGGAACACTGAACTTTGCCCTTGGGTGCAGGCAAAGTGAGAAATGATTTTGGGCTCAGCTGTGGAAGGTAGAGCGCTGGAATAATTATGTGACTGGATTAATAATCTGGAGACATGATTAAAATTCTCCCATGGCAGTTGGAAAATTTTGATTTGGTTTTACATTACAGTAACTTATCTTTTATAGAACACCTTCAACAATAATAGCGTAAAGCATTGAACAAGAGCACTCGAAAGCAAAGTTTGACATCCTCATAGAAACCCTACAGTGCAGAAGGAGGCCATTCGGCCCATCGAGTCTACACCGACCACAATCCCACCCAGGCCCTACCCCCTCATATTTTACCCACTAATCCACGCATCTCAGGACTCTAAGGGGCAATTTTTAACCTGGCCAATCAACCTAACCCGCACATCTTTGGACTGTGGGAGGAAACCGGAGCACCCAGAGGAAACCCACGCAGACACGAGGAGAATGTGCAAACTCCACACAGACAGTGACCCGAGCCGGGAATCGAACCCAGGACCCTGGAGCTGTAAAGCAGCAGTGCTAACCACTGTGCTACCGTGCCGCCCAGCCCTGTAAGGTTATATTAGGGGTGATGAAAAACAGCTTTTTTATTCTTCCATGAGCTCTGGGTGTTGTTGGCCAGGCCAATATTTGTTGTCCATTCCGAATTGAGAAGATGGAGATGAGCTGCCTTATTGAACCCTTGCAGTCCCTGTGGTGTAGGTACACCTGATGTGGAGATGCCGGCGTTGGACAGGGGTAAATACAGTAAGAAGTCTCACAACACCAGGTTAAAGTCCAACAGGTTTATTTGGTAGCAAATACCATAAGCTTTCGGAGCACTGCTCCTTCGTCAGGTGAGTGGGAATTCTGTTCACAAACAAGGCATAGAAAGACACAAACTCAATTTACAAAATAATGGTTGGAATGCGAGTCTTTACAGGTATTCAAGTCTTAAAGGTACAGACAATGTGAGTGGAGAGAGCGTTAAGCACAGGTTAAAGAGATGTGTATTATCTCCAGCCAGGACAGTTAGTGAGATTTTGCAAGCCCAGGCAAGTTGTGGGGAGTTACAGATAGTGTGACATGAACCCAAGATCCCGGTTGAGGCCGTCCTCATGTGTGCGGAACTTGGCTATCAGTCTCTGCTCAGCGACTCTGCGCTGTCGTGTGTCGTGAAGGCTGCCTTGGAGAACGCTTACCCGAAGATCAGAGGCCGAATGCCTGTGACCGCTGAAGTGTTCCCCAACAGGAAGAGAACACTCTTGCCTGGTGATTGTCGAGTGGTGTCCATTCATCCGTTGTCGTAGCATTTGCATGGTCTCCCCAATGTACCATGCCTCGGGACATCCTTTCCTGCAGCGTATCAGGTAGACAACGTTGGCCGAGTTGCAAGAGTATGTACCGTGTACCTGGTAGATGGTGTTCTCATGTGAGATGAAGGTAGATGGTGTTCTCATGTGAGTTGATGATCCGGCACGTCTTGCAGAGGTTGCTGTGGCAGGGTTGTGTGGTGTCGTGGTCACTGTTCTCCTGAAGGCTGGGTAGTTTGCTGCGGACAATGGTCTGTTTGAGGTTGTGCGGTTGTTTGAAGGCAAGATGTGGGGGTGTGGGGATGGCCTTGGCGAGATGTTCGTCTTCATCAATGACATGTTGAAGGCTCCGGAGGAGATGCCGTAGCTTCTCCGCTCCGGGGAAGTACTGGACGACGAAGGGTACTCTGTCCACCGTGTCCCGTGTTTGTCTTCTGAGGAGGTCGGTGCGGTTTTTCGCTGTGGCGCGTTGGAACTGTCGATCGATGAGTCGAGCGCCATATCCTGTTCTTATGAGGGCATCTTTCAGCGTCTGGAGGTGTCTGTTGCGATCCTCCTCATCCGAGCAGATCCTGTATATACGGAGGGCTTGTCCGTAGAGGATGGCTTCTTTAACGTGTTTAGGGTGGAAGCTGGAGAATTGGAACATTGTGAGGTTATCCGTGGGCTTGCGGTACAGTGAGGTGCTGAGGTGACCGTCCTTAATGGAGATGCGTGTGTCCAAGAATGCAACTGACTCCGGAGAGTAGTCCATGGTGAGTCTGATGGTGGGATGGAACTTGTTGATGTCATCATAGAGTTGTTTCAGTGATTGCTCACCATGAGTCCAAAGGAAGAAAATGTCATCTATGTATCTAGTGTACAGCATCGGTTGAAGGTCCTGTGCAGTGAAGAGGTCTTGTTTGAACCTGTGCATGAAGATGTTGGCATACTGAGGTGCGAATTTGGTCCCATGGCTGTTCCGTGTATCTGGATGAAGAACTGGTTGTTGAAGGTGAAGACATTGTGGTCCAGGATGAAGCGGATGAGTTGTAAAATTGCATCTGGAGATTGGCAATTGTCGGCGTTGAGTACTGAGGCAGTTGCAGCAATGCCATCATTGTGGGGGATGCTGGTGTAGAGTGCCGAGACATCCATTGTGACGAGGAGTGCTCCTGGTTCAACTGCTCCATGTGTGCTGAGTTTCTGTGGGAAGTCTGTAGTGTCGCGACAAAAGCTGGGGGTTCTTTGTACAATGGGTTTCAGGATGCCCTCGACATAGCCGGAGAGGTTCTCGCACAGGGTCCCATTGCCCGATACGATGGGACGGCCGGGTGTGTTTGCCTTGTGTATCTTTGGGAGGCAGTAGAGATCTCCAACGCGGGGAGTATGTGGGATCCTCAGCACACATGGAGCAGTTGAACCAGGAGTGCTCCTTGTCACAATGGATGTCTCGGCACTCTACACCAGCATGCCCCACGATGATGGCATTGCTGCAACTGCCTCAGTACTCAGCGCTGACAGCTGCCAATCTCTAGATGCAATTCTACAACTCATCCGCTTCATCCTGGACCACAATATCTTCACCTTCAACAACCAGTTCTTCATCCGGACACACGGAACACTCATGGGACCAAATTCGCACCTCAATATGCCAACATCTTCATGCACAGGTTCGAACAAGACCTCTTCACTGCACAGGACCTTCAACCGATGCTATACACTAGATACATCGATGATATTTTCTTCCTTTGGACTCATGGTGAACAATCACTGAAACAACTGTATGATGACATCAACAAGTTCCATCCCACCATCAGACTCACCATAGACTACTCTCCGGAATCGGTTGCATTCTTGGACACACGCATCTCCATCAAGGACGGTCACCTCAGCACCTCACTGTACCGAAAGCCCACGGATAACCTCACAATGCTCCACTTCTCCAGCTTCCACCCTAAACACGTTAAAGAAGCCATCCCCTACGGACAAGCCCTCCGAAGACACAGGATCTGCTCAGATGAGGAGGATTGCAACAGACACCTCCAGACACTGAAAGATGCCCTCATAAGAACAGGACATGGCGCTCAACTCATCGATCGACAGTTCCGACGCGCCACAGCGAAAAACCGCACCGACCTCCTCAGAAGACAAACACGGGACACAGTGGACAGAGTACCCTTCGTCGTCCAGTACTTCCCCGGAGCGGAGAAGCTACGGCATCTCCTCCGGAGCCTTCAACATGTCATTGATGAAGACGAACATCTCGCCAAGGCCATCCCCACATCTTGCCTTCAAACAACCGCACAACCTCAAACAGACCATTGTCCGCAGCAAACTACCCAGCCTTCAGGAGAACAGTGACCACGACACCACACAACCCTGCCACAGCAACCTCTGCAAGACGTGCCGGATCATCGACACGGATGACATCATCTCACGTGAGAACACCATCTACCAGGTACACGGTACATACTCTTGCAACTCGGCCAACGTTGTCTACCTGATATGCTGCAGGAAAGGATGTCCCGAGGCATGGTACATTGGGGAGACCATGCAGACGCTACGACAATCGATGAATGAACACCGCTCGACAATCACCAGGCAGGAGTGTTGTCTTCCAGTTGGGGAACACTTCAGCAGTCACGGGCATTCGGCCTCTGATCTTCGGGTTAGCGTTCTCCAAGGTGGCCTTCACGACACACGACAGCGCAGAGTCGCTGAGCAGAAACTGATAGCCAAGTTCCGCACACATGAGGACGGCCTCAACCGGGATCTTGGGTTCATGTCACACTATCTGTAACTCCCATGACTTGCCTGGGCTTGCAAAATCTCACTAACTGTCCCGGCTGGAGACAATACACACCTCTTTAACCTGTGCTTAACCCTCTCTCCATTCACATTGTCTGTACCTTTAAGACTTGATTACCTATAAAGACTCGCATTCCAACCATTATCTTGTAAATTGAGTTTGTGTCTTTGTGCCCTGTTTGTGAACACAACTCCCACTGACCTGATGAAGAAGCAGCACTCCGAAAGCTCGTGGCTTTTGCTACCAAATAAACCTGTTGGACTTTAACCTGGTGTTGTGAGACTTCTTACTGTGTCGGTACACCTACAGTGCTGTTCGGGAGGGGGTTCTAGGATTTTGACCCAGCGACAGTGAATCAATGGTGAGATAGTTCCAAGTCAGGGTGGTGAGTGGCTTGGAGGGGAACTTGAAAGCTGATGGCCTTTTCTTTACTGTCACTGGCTCAAAATCACAGAATTGCTACGGTGTGATGGAGGCTATTTGGCCCGTCTGCACCAGCTCTCCAAATGAGCATCATAACTTAGGACCATTCCCTTGCCTTTTCCTTGTCCCCCTACACTTTGTTTCTATTCAATGCGCTCTTGAATGCCTGAATTGGACCTGCCTCAATCACATTTCCAGATCGTGTATTCCAGCCTGATTGACTCATTTTATAAAAAAGATTTTTCTTACATCATATTTGCTTCTTTTGCAAAACACTTTAAATCTCTGCCCTCTCATTCCTGATCCTTTTAAGAGTGGGAATCCTTATCTACTTTGTCCAGCCCCCGATGATTTTTAATATTTCTATCCAATCTCCTCTTAGATTTCTTCTCCCCAAGGGGAGGAGTCCCAATCTCTCCAAATCTATCCTCATAACTAAAGTAAAGTTTATTTATTAGTCACAAGTAAGGCTTACATTAACACCGCAATGAAGTTACTGTGAAATTCCCCTAGTCGCCACAGTCCGGCTCCTGTTCAGGTCAATTCACCTAAACAGCACGTCTTTCAGAACATGGAAGGAAACCAGAGCACCCGGAGGAAACCCACGCAGACATGGGGAGAACATGCTAACTCCACACAGACACTGACCCAAGCCGGAAATCGAATCCAGGTCCATGGTGCTGTGAACAAAGAACAAAGAACAGTACAGCACAGGAAACAGGCCCTTCGGCCCTCCAAGCCTGTGCCGCTCATTGGTCCAACTAGACCATTCGTTTGTATCCCTCCATTCCCAGGCTGCTCATGTGACTATCCAGGTAAGTCTTAAACGATGTCAGCGTGCCTGCCTCCACCACCCTACTTGGCAGCGCATTCCAGGCCCCCACCACCCTCTGTGTAAAAAACGTCCCTCTGATGTCTGAGTTATACTTCGCCCCTCTCACCTTGAGCCCGTGACCCCTCGTGATCGTCACCTCCAACCTGGGAAAAAGCTTCCCACTGTTCACCCTATCTATACCCTTCATAATCTTGTACACCTCTATTAGATCTCCCCTCATTCTCCGTCTTTCCAAGGAGAACAACTCCAGTCTACCCAATCTCTCCTCATAGCTAAGACCCTCCATACCAGGCAACATCCTGGTAAACCTTCTCTGCACTCTCTCCAATGCCTCCACGTCCTTCTGGTAGTGTGGTGACCAGAACTGGACGCAGTACTCCAAATGTGGCCTAACCAGCGTTCTATACAGCTGCATCATCAGACTCCAGCTTTTATACTCTATACCCCGTCCTATAAAGGCAAGCATACCATATGCCTTCTTCACCACCTTCTCCACCTGTGTTGCCACCTTCAAGGATTTGTGGACTTGCACACCTAGGTCCCTCTGTGTTTCTATACTCCTGATGACTCTGCCATTTATTGTATAACTCCTCCCTACATTATTTCTTCCAAAATGCATCACTTCGCATTTATCCGGATTAAATTCCATCTGCCACCTCTCCGCCCAATTTTCCAGCCTATCTATATCCTGCTGTATTGCCCGACAATGCTCTTCGCTATCCGCAATTCCAGCCATCTTCGTGTCATCCGCAAACTTGCTGATTACACCAGTTACACCTTCTTCCAAATCATTTATATATATCACAAATAGCAGAGGCCCCAGTACAGAGCCCTGCGGAACACCACTGGTCACAGACCTCCAGCCGGAAAAAGACCCTTCGACCACTACCCTCTGTCTCCTATGGCCAAGCCAGTTCTCCACCCATCGAGCCACTTCTCCTTGTATCCCATGAGCCTTAACCTTCTTAACCAACCTGCCATGTGGGACTTTGTCAAATGCCTTACTGAAATCCATATAGACGACATCCACAGCCCTTCCTTCATCAACCGTTTTTGTCACTTCCTCAAAAAACTCCACCAAATTTGTAAGGCACGACCTCCCTCTCACAAAACCATCCTGTCTGTCACTAATGAGATTGTTCCGTTCTAAATGCACATACATCCTGTCTCTAAGAATCCTCTCCAACAACTTCCCTACCACGGACGTCAAGCTCACCGGCCTATAATTTCCTGGGTTATCCCTGCTACCCTTCTTAAACAACGGGACCACATTCGCTATCCTCCAATCCTCAGGGACCTCACCCGTGTCCAAAGAAGCGACAAAGATTTCCGTCAGAGGCCCAGCAATTTCACCTCTCGTCTCCCTGAGCAGTCGAGGATAGATGCCATCAGGCCCTGGGGCTTTGTCAGTTTTAATGTTCCCTAAAAAACCTAACACTGCGCGCAGTTCTGGTCACCTCATTACAGGAAAGATGTTGAAGCCATTGAAAGGGTGCAGAGGAGATTTACAAGGATGTTGCCTGGATTGGGGGGCATGCCTTATGAGGATAGGTTGAGGGAGCTTGGTCTCTTCTCCCTGGAGAGACGAAGGATGAGAGGTGACCTGATAGAGGTTTACAAGATGTTGAGAGGTCTGGATAGGGTAGACTCTCAGAGGCTATTTCCAAGGGCTGAAATGGTTGCTACGAGAGGACACAGGTTTAAGGTGCTGGGGGGTAGGTACAGAGGAGATGTCAGGGGTAAGTTTTTCACTCAGAGGGTGGTGGGTGAGTGGAATCGGCTGACGTCGGTGGTGGTGGAGGCAAACTCGTTGGGGTCTTTTAAGAGACTTCTGGATGAGTACATGGGATTTAATGGGATTGAGGGCTATAGATAGGCCTAGAGGTGGGGATGTGATCGGCGCAACTTGTGGGCCGAAGGGCCTGTTTGTGCTGTGGCTTTCTATGTTCTATGTTCTATGTTCTAACACTTCCTCTCTTGTAATGGAGATTTTCTCTAACGGGTCAACACCTCCCTCCGAGACACTCCCGGTTAACACGCCCCTCTCCTTTGTGAATACCGATGCAAAGTATTCATTTAGGATCTCCCCTATTCCCTTGGGTTCTTATCATAATTCCCCTCCTTTGTCCCTGAGAGGTCCGATTTTCTCCCTGACAACTCTTTTGTTCCTAACGTATGAATAGAATGCCTTAGGATTCTCCTTAATCCTGCCTGCCAAGAACATCTCGTGACCTCTTTTTGCCCTTCTAACTCCCCGTTTGAGATCTTTCCTACTCTCTCTGTATTCCTCCAGAGCTCCATCTGTTTTTAGTTGCCTGGACTTAACGTACGCCTCCCTTTTCATTTTAATCAGATCCTCAATTTCCCTGGTTATCCACGGCTCTCGAATCCTACCTTTCCTATCTTTCCTTTTTACAGGCACATGCCTATCCTGCAGCCTTATCAATAGTTCCTTAAAAGACTCCCACATGCCAGACGCGGACTTACCCTCGAACATCCTCTCCCAATCAACATCCACCAATTCCTGCCTAATCCGGCTATAGTCAGCCTTCCCCCAATTTAGCACCCTGCCCGTAGGACAGCACTCATCCTTGTCCATTACTATCCTAAAGTTAACAGAGTTGTGGTCACTATTTGCCACATGTTCCCCTACCGAAACTTTGACGACCTGACCGGGCTCATTTCCCAGAACTAGGTCCAGTATAGCCCCCTCTCTAGTCGGGCTATCTACATACTGTTCCAAAGAACCTTCCAGTACGCATTTTACAAATTCCTCCCCGTCCGGTCCCCCAGCTCTAAGCACTTTCCAGTCTGTGCCAGGGAAATTAAAGTCCCCCACTACAACAACCCTATGTTTTCTGCACCTATCCAGAATCTCCTGACATATCCTTTCCTCCACTTCCCGTGGGCTGTTGGGTGGTCTGTAGTACACCCCCAGCATAGTGACTGCACCCTTCCTGTTTCTGAGTTCCACCCACAGCGACTCAGTACATGACCCCTCTAAGTTGTCTACCCTCTGCACCGCGGTAATATGCTCCTTAACTAATATCGCTACTCCCCCACCTTTTTTCAGCAGTGCTAACCACTGTGCCACCATCCTTGGAACTATTCTTGTGAACCTCTTCTGCACTGTCTCCAGGGTTAACATCCTTCCTATAGTGTGGTGTCCAAACCTCTACACAATATTGCAGCTGAGATCTAACTGTGGTCAGGATACTGTCTGCTTTAACTGCTCCTTCCACCTGTCCTGTCACCTTCAATGATTTATCACATATACACCCAGCTCCCTCTGCTCCTGCACTCCCTTTAACAATTTTACCCTTTATTTTATATTGTCCCTCCATATTCTTCCTACCAAAATACATCACCTTACATTTCTCCACATTGAACTTCATTTCCCACATATCTGTCCACTGCATCAACTCGTCTATGTCCTTTCGAAGTTCTACACTGTCCTCTTCACGGTTTACAATATTTTCAGGTTTTGTGTCATTCGCAAACTTTGGAATTGGCCGAATGTGTCGTCGCTGGCCCTCATACGAACAATTTACTTTGTGCCATTCTCCCACCTTCTTCTTGTAACCCTGCACATTCTGCACATAGAAAACAACCTCATTCCCTTTTGCATTTGTCTCCACTTCACTCAGGCAATTCGTTTCACACCTTCACCACTTGTTTTGTGAAAAAGATTTTCCTCTTGTCGCTTTTAACTTTCACGCTCCATGAAATTAGATATTTTGGTAAGACTGGAAGTAAAGTCCGGGGCTTGGTTTGCTTTGTATCTTTGTTTACCTGTGCTGCAACTTTGGTGATTAATGTATTTGTACTCTGAGATCCCTTTGTTCCTCTACCCCACCGAGACACACTGCTTTCAGCTAATAAATTGCTGAAAGCTCTTTCTGACCAAATCTATGACCTCAAATTTATTCTTGTGGAACTTCATTTGTCAATTGTTTCCCCATTCTTTTTCTTCGATTGTGGGACATGGGCGTCACTGGCCGGCCAGTGTTTATTGCCCATCTCTAGTTGCCCTTGGAAGGCAGTTGAGTCACCCACATTGCTGTGGCTTTGGAGTCACATGTGGGCCAGACTAGATAAGGATGGCAGATTTCCTTCCCTAAGGGACATGAGTGAACCAGATGGATTTTTCCGACAATGGGTCATCAGTAGATTCCTAATTCCAGATAGATTTTTATTGAATTCGAATTCCACCATCTGCCGTGGTGGGATTCAAACCCGGGTCCCCAGAACATTCGCTGAGTTTCTGGATTAATAGTCTAGCGATAATATCACTAGGACATCGCCTCCCCAAATTGATTGTCATCCTTCTGCAAGTTGATTAATGTCATCCTGTAATTTGAGTAGTCCCTGTGGTGAACCACTGTAACACTGTCTGTGTGTGGGATGTACCTGGACACGCCCCTGCTGCCTCAATCCGGGGCTCCGCCCTCCTCGGGGTATAAAGGTGGCTGCTCTCCGCCCCTTTGCCTCAGTTCGAGTTGGCCATCGGTTTGGGAGTGCTTCTGTTCTTGTTAATAAAAGCCTGTTGTTCTGCAACCTCGAGTCTTTGCGTGAATCAATGGTGCATTAATTTTATTAACAAAATTTTGAAATGGAGCAACTCCTGAAAGCTGACAAATTGGATTTGGATCCGCAGGCAGTTGGGGCCTCGAACTCTTTCGATCACTGGCTGCGCTGTTTTGAGACCTTCATCGCCGCCTCCTCCTCCGTCATCGTAACAGACATCGACAAACTGCACGTGCTCCACACCCGTGTCAGCGCTCACGTCTTCGCGATGATCCGAGACGCAGAAACTTACCAGGAGGCAATCGATCTCCTCAAGAGCCAGTACAACCGGCAGCCGAACGAGGTCTACGCCAGACACCTGCTGGCCACTCGCAGACAGCAGCCCGGGGAATCGACTGAGCAATTCCTGCGCGAACTGCGTGCACTCGGCAGAGCCTGCAACTGCAAGGCCGTTTCAGCCGCCCAGAACGCCGACGACCTGATCAGAGATGCCTTTGTCGCGGGATCAGGTCGACCGATATCCGGCAGCGCCTGCTGGAACAAGGTGGGCTGGACCTGAAGAAAACTGTGGAACTTGCCGGCTCGCTGGAGGTAGCGTTCCGGAACCTCGAGGCCTACACCCCCGACCACGAGGGCGCACCGTGGACACCGCGGCCACAGCCATCGCTGTACCCGGGAGGGCCGCAAACCTACGCCACGCCCAGTCCCGAAGCGGAACTGACCACTCCGGCAGTCCTCGGTGGCCCGAGGTGCTACTTCTGCAGCCTGGAGAAGCACCCACGACGACGTTGCCCGGCGAAAGACGCGATCTGCTCTGGCTGCGGTAAGAAGGGTCACTACCTGAAGATTTGCAGGGCAAAAGCGGCCCCCAGGCCCAGCGGCGCCGTGTGCGATCCGAGGGAGAGACTGTCATCGACGCCATTGGCCGCGTGCGATCCGCGGGTGCCACCATTTTGGACGCCAGCAGCCGTGTGCGACCCATGGAGGCCACCATCTTGGACGCCATCAGCCACGTGCGACCCACGGGAGCCGCCATCTTGGGTGGCGTCAGCTGAGTCACGGGGGCCGCCAATTTGGGAACCGTCCACCACATCGCCTAATCCGACAGTGGCCTCGGTCGCGTTAGACCAGTCCAGGCCTCACCAACTCGCCTGGTCGATAATGGACATCAAGGTAAACGGCCACACTACTAACTGCTTATTTGACAGTGGGAGTACGGAGAGTTTTAACCACCCTAACACGGTGAGGCGCTACGCACTGCCAGTACTGACAATGCAGCAATCAATCTCCATGGCTTCGACGTCCCGGTCAGTGAATGCCCTTGGGTACTGTGTAGCGAATCTGACTGTACGGGGCACGGTGTACGAGAAGTGCAGGCTCCTCGTGCTGCCACAGCTCTGTGCTGCCGTACTACTGGGGCTAGATTTCAAGTGTCACCTTGGGAGCGTCACTATGGTGTATAATGGGCCTTTCCCCCCAATCTCCGTCCAAAATCCACAGCTAACAGACCAGCCACCGCGCACCACCTGTGGTCTCTCGACCCTCAAAGTCGCCCCTCCCTCGCTCTTTGAGCTTCTCACCCCCGACTGCAAGCCCATTGCCACCAAAAGCAGACGGTACAGCGCTGGAGATAGAGCGTTCATCAAGTCCGAGGTGCGACGCCTCCTGGGGGAGGGGATCATTGAGGTCAGTACCAGCCCCTGGAGAGCCCAAGTGGTGGTTGTCAAGACTGGGGAGAAACTTCGCATGGTCATTGACTACAGTCAGACCATCAACCGATACACGCAGCTGGACACGTATCCCCTTCCCCACATCTCTGACATGGTCAATCAGATTGCACAATATCGGGTGTTCTCCACCATTGATTTGAAGTTTCATACCACCAGCTCCCTATCCGCCCGGAAGACCGCCAATACACTGCCTTCGAGGCGGATGGCCGTCTCTATCACTTCCTTCGGGTCCCCTTCGGCGTCACCAACGGGGTCTCGGTTTTCCAGCGTGAGATGGACCGAATGGTGGACCAGAACAGGCTGTGGGCCACCTTCCCATACCTGGATAACGTCACCATCTGCGGCCACGATCAGCAGGACCACGACGCCAACCTCCAAAAATTCCTCCACACAGCGGCACTCCTTAACCTGACCTATAATAAGGAGAAGTGCGTATTCCGCATGCGCCGCCTCGCCATCCTTGGTTGTGTTGTGGAGAACGGGGTCATCGGCCCCGACCCCGACCGCATGCGTCCCCTCCTGGAACTTCCCCTCCCCACCACCCTCAAAGCACTGAGGAGATGCCTCGGCTTCTTCTCATACTACGCCCAGTGGGTCCCCAATTATGTGGACAAAGCCCGTCCGCTCATCAAATCCACATCTTTTCCCCTCGCGGCGGAGGCTCGGCTGGCTTTTGACCGCATCAAAGCGGATATCGCGAAGGCCACGATGCACGCTGGAGACGAATCCACCCCATTCCAGGTGGAGAGCGATGCGTCTGATTTTGCCCTAGCCGCCACTCTTAACCAGGCGGGCAGACCCGTGGCCTTCTTCTCGCGCACCCTCCAGGGACCTGAAATTCGACACTCTGTCGAAAAAGAGGCACAAGCCATCGTGGAGGCGGTGCGGCACTGGCGCCACTACTTAGCTGGCAAACGGTTCACCCTGCTCACGGACCAACGGTCCGTTGCCTTTATGTTCAGTAACGCGCAGCGGGGCAAAATCACGAACGATAAGATTTTGAGGTGGAGGATCGAGCTCTCCACCTACAATTACGACATTTTATACCGGCCTGGGAAGCTCAATGAGCCCCCAGACGCCCTGTCCCGGGGGACCTGTGCCAGCACGAACCTAGACCGATTACAGACCCTCCACAATGACCTCTGCCATCCGGGGATTACCAGGTTCTTCCACTTCATCAAGGCCCAGAACCTGCCCTATTCCATCGAGGAAGTCAGGTCTGTAACCAGGCACTGCCAGGTCTGCTCGGAGTGCAAGCTGCACTTCTACCGACCAGACAGAGCGCACCTCATCAAAGCCACCCGCCCTTTCGAACGCTTGAGCGTTGACTTCAAAGGCCCCCTCCCCTCCTCTGACTGCAACGTATACTTCCTCAACATCGTTGATGAGTATTCGCGGTTCCCCTTTGCTATTCCCTGCCCGGATATGACCTCGGCCACGGTCGTCAGAGCCCTGCACAGCCTCTTCACCCTGTTTGGTTTCCCCAGATATATTCATAGCGACCGGGGTTCCTCTTTTCATAGAAATCATAGAAACCCTACAGTACAGAAAGAGGCCATTCGGCCCATCGAGTCTGCACCGACCACAATCCCACCCAGGCCCTACCCCCATATCCCTACATATTTTACCCACTAATCCCTCGAACCTACACATCCCAGGACACTAAGGGGCAATTTTAGCACGGCCAATCAACCTAACCTGCACATCTTTGGACTGTGGGAGAAAACCGGAGCACCTGGAGGAAACCCACGCAGACATGAGGAGAATGTGCAAACTCCACACAGACAGTGACCCGAACCGGGAATCGAACCCAGGTCCCTGGAGCTGTGAAGCAGCAGTGCTAACCACTGTGCTACCATGCCGATGAGTGACGAGTCATGAGTGACGAGCTGCGCCAGTACCTACTCTCCAAAGGCATAGCCTCGAGTAGGACCACCAGCTACAACCCCAGGGGGAACGGACAGGTGGAGAGGGAGAATGCGACAGTCTGGAAGGCCGTTTTATTAGCTCTCCGGTCTAAGGGTCTTCCAGTCTCCCGCTGGCAAGAGGCCCTCCCTGATGCGCTACACTCAATTAGGTCACTACTGTGCACGGCTACCAACGCCACCCCTCATGAACGAATGTTTGTTTTCCCCAGGAAGTCCTCCTCGGGGACCTCACTACCGTCGTGGCTGACATCCCCTGGCCCTGTCCTGCTCCGGAAGCATGTGCGGACCCATAAATCGGACCCCCTGGTCGAAACGGTCCGGCTCCTCCACGCCAACCCCCAATACGCCTATGTGGCGTATCACGACGGGCGGGAGGACACGGTCTCCATTCGCGATCTGGCCCCCGCAGGTACTACGTCCCACGGCTCCTCACCCCCAGCTCCCAACGTCGTCCATGATGCACCAGAGTTGCAGCACGCTCATTTAGCCCCCGTGTACGGCACGCCTGAGCCCCAGGAGCAGCCTCCACACACCCAGCAGTCTGAAGGCGCTACGGACGGCTTCACCGGTTATGGACTGGCGTCTGACGCATCACCGCGGCCTCCTGAACCGGCACCACAGCCGACACTGCGGCGGTCGCAGCGGCAGATCAAGCCCCCGGAGAGACTGAACTTGTAATTTGAATCAATAACTTGTGACTGTCGTTTCCACCACCTCGCCCCCGCCGAACTCTTTTTAAACAGGGGGTGAATGTGGTGAACCACTGTAACACTGTCTGTGTGTGGGATGTGCCTGGGCACGCCCCTGCTGCCTCAATCCGGGGCTCCGCCCTCCTCGGGGTATAAAGGTGGCTGCTCTCCGCCCCTTTTGCCTCAGTTCGAGTTGGCCATCGGTTTGGGAGCGCTTCTGTTCTTGTTAATAAAAGCCTGTTGTTCCGCAACCTCGAGTCTTTGCGTGAATCGATGGTGCATCAATCCTCCGCAGTATTGACGATTCCCTCACAATTTGGTGTCATCTGCAAATTTAGAAATTCTATTTTCCAAAACATTATCTGGTCATAGATAAGAATGAGAATAGTTCTACCCAGCTGAATGACAGTGGAGAAGAGGATGGTATGAACAGTGGGGTAAGACTGAAGGCAGGTTGAGAAGGATGGGCAGGTAATGTTTACTTTTGTCAACATTTGATGTTTAAGGACAGCAGAAATTTACCAGTGTCTGGCTCAGTGAGAGTCTTTGCTGAACTGATCTGTAATGGCAGCCTACAGTCAGCTTGCCTCATGGAACAGAGTCAGTGACGGTACCGAGCCAGGTAGTACACTTTAAGATTGCATTTCTAAAACCCAGACATCCTCCCTTTCATATTGAACAAAAGATACAATCATCCCCATCCCCTTAGCGAACAAAAGATACATTTGCATATGCAATCCTGTGTGACTGTTAGTTATCCACGTTACCCACTATACATCCACTGTTCTCATGCAGTGACACTGTTTGTTCTACTAGTCGGTCACTGCACATGCTTTGCACACAGATTTTAATCCGTGCAGGTCTCTCCATGGAACAGATGAGTGTTAGCATTGTCTATTTGTCTGGGTGGTGTTGCTTGTCCACAAGTGTTGTTCTTGTGGCCCTTTTTGCCTTGGTGATAATTGCTGTTTTTGGACACTGGGATTGCTGGTAGTTCTGTCCCGAGTATAGCCAGTGAGATCCCGATTGCTGCGAAGGAACAACTTTGCTTGTGATTTGGATTTGCCTGCGGTGATAATTTCTCCACACATGTCCCATACTGTGTACAGTTCTGGTCACCTTATTATAGAAAGGATATTATTAAACTAGAAAGAGCGCAGAAAAGATTTACTAGGATGCTACCGGGACTTGATGGATTGAGTTATAAGGAGAGGCTGAATAGACTGGGACTTTTTTCTCTGGAGCGTAGGAGGCTGAGGGGTGACCTTATAGAGGTCTATAAAATAATGAGGGGCACAGATCAGCTAGATAGTCAACATCTTTCCCCAAAGGTAGGGGAGTCTAAAACTAGGGGGCATAGGTTTAAGGTGAGAGGGGAGAGATACAAAAGGATCCAGAGGGGCAATTTTTTCACTCAGAGGGTGGTGAGTGTCTGGAACAAGTTGCCAGAGGTAGGAGTAAAGGCGGGTACAATTTTGTCTTTTAAAAGACATTTAGATAGTTATATGGGTAAGATGGGTATAGAGGGATATGGGCCAAACGTGGGCAATTGGGACTAGCTTAGTGTTAAAAACTGGGCAGCATGGACAAGTTGGGCCAAAGGGCCTGTTTCTCTGCTGTAAATCTCTATGACTCTATAAGTTTACATGTGGCTTGGCTCCTGTTGAGATCAGTGAGGGTTGGACCCTGACTGGCTTCTCATCTTTTTTCTGTGGCTACATTTTGATTCTTCAGGGAATATTTCAAGGTTGCAACTTCTTGATCTGCCTTTTCTGTCTGCTGTTGGTCTTGGCTGTACCGGCTGAGTGTTTTTAACTCATTCGTTGAATTTCCAGCGGTGGAATTGTGGGTCATTATTCCCTCCTCATCTCTTTGTGTTTTCTTTGATCTTTGTTTGGTCAGATCTTGGTTCATTGAAGACTTCAGTTTATCTTGCATATCCAAAGGTGATACTGAGTATATACTTCGCTCAAATCTTGTGCTTCAGTCAAGCTCTGGTGTGAACATTTTCCTGAAGACCTGTTTCATTTACCTCCAGCTTTTCCTTGCATTAACATGGTCGGCAATCATCTTGTTTCTTTCTAGCCAAATACTTGTGTGTGAAATAATTCTGATTCTTGCAGTTAAAACACTGCCACTCCTGTCCATGGTTGCTCTGCTCTTTTGTTCTGGAATGGCTGTCAGTATAGTGTCTTTGCCAGCCAATGGGGAGGCAATGACCTAGTGTTATTATCGCTAGACTATTAATCCAGAAACTGTTCTCGGGACCCGGGTTCAAATCCCGCCACGACAAATGGTGGAATTTTGAATTCAACAAAAAATATCTGGGAATTAAGAATCTACTGATGGCCGTGAACCCATTGCCGATTGTCGGAAAATCCCATCTGGTTCACAAATGTCCCTTTAGGGAAGGAAATCTGCCGTCCTTACCCGGTCTGGCCTACATGTGACTCCAGAGCCACAGCAATGTGGTTGACTCTCAACTGCCCTCCAAGGATAACTAGGGATGGGAAATAAATGCTGGCCCAGCCAGCGACACCCATGTCCCACAAATCAATAAAAAAGTCTGCTCTGCTATACATATGTTCTAGCTGATATTTCACGACCTCAGACATCATACTGAGACCAGAAGCTCAGAATCATTTCACATACAAGTATTTGGCTAGAGAGAAACAAAAGAAGCCATGGGAGAGAGATCAGCCGAAAGAGTCTGATGAAGAACTATACAGGACACAACAGGTTGGTTCAGTCAAGTCTACAGGAGGTAAATGATTTGTGGCTGTTACAATGATGACCACAAGAGGGAGACTATCAAGTGAACAAGAAATGCCAAATAAGACACTGGTGCTTCATGCAACTTAATCACCTTCACAGATCTGTGCAAAGTGGCTCAACATAGCAACCCAAAAATGAAGCCCTCAGAAGTAAGTTACTTTGATGGTGTGAAACTCAGTCTGAGAGGGAAAATTAGTCTAACAATGCAATGGCAAGAAGGAAGAGCTCCATTTCCAGATCATGAATAGGATGCAAGGGCCACTCATCCCAGCTGGAGTTAGTCTAAAGCTGGTAAAACTGAACGTACCAACAGAGAAAAGGCAACAAAAGACCCCAGAGAGAAGGTGACAGAAAAACTCAGAGAGGGAAACAAATGTCTTGAGTAAGGGAGACAGAAGACCACAGGGAGTCAAGACCATATTGACATTATACTAAAACTAGGGAATATAAAGACTGACAAATCCCCAGGGCCTGATGGAATCTATCCAAGGCTGCTCAGGGAGATGAGAGATGAAATCGCTGGGCCTCTGATGCAAATCTTTGTCTCGTCACTGGACACAGGTGAGGTCCCAGAGGATTGGAGGATAGCTAATGTGGTCCCGTTATTTAAGAAGGGTAGGAAGGATAACCCGGGTAATTATAGGCCGGTGAGCTTGACGTCCGTGGTGTGGAAGTTGTTGGAGAGGATTCTTAGAGATAGGATGTATGCACATTTAGAAAGGAATAAACTCATTAACGATAGTCAGCATGGTTTTGTGAGAGGGAGGTCATGCCTCACTAACCTGGTGGAGTTTTTTGAAGAAGTGACTAGAATGGTTGACGAGGGAAGGGCCGTGGATGTCGTCTATATGGACTTTAGTAAAGCGTTTGACAAAGTCCCTCATGGTAGGTTGGTGCAAAAGGTTGGACCTCATGGGATAAAGGGGGAGGTGGCTAGATGGGTGGAGAACTGGCTTGGTCACAGAAGACAGAGGGTGGTAGTGGAAGGGTCTTTTTCTGGCTGGATGCCTGTGACTAGTGGTGTTCCGCAGGGCTCTGTATTGGGACCTCTGCTGTTTGTGATTTATATAAACGATCTGGAAGAAGGTGTAACTGGGGTGATCAGTAAGTTTGCGGACGACACGAAAATGGCTGGACTTGCAGATAGTGAGGAACATTGTCAGAAGCTACAGAAGGATATAGATAGGCTGGAAATTTGGGCAAAGAAATGGCAGATGGAGTTCAATCCAGATAAATGCGAAGTGATGCATTTTGGTAGAACTAACGTAGGGGGGAGTTATACGATAAATGGCAGAACCATAAAGGGTGTAGATACGCAGAGGGACCTGGGTGTGCAAGTCCACAGATCCTTGAAGGTGACGTCACAGGTGGAGAAGGTAGTGAAGAAGGCATATGGCATGCTTGCCTTTATAGGACGGGGCATAGAGTATAAAAGTTGGGGTCTGATGTTGCCGCTGTATAGAACGTTGGTTCGGCCGCATTTGGAATACTGCGTCCAGTTCTGGTCGCCACACTACCAGAAGGACGTGGAGGCTTTAGAGAGAGTACAGAGGAGGTTTACCAGGATGTTGCCTGGTATGGAGGGGCTTAGTTATGAGGAGAGATTAGGTAAACTGGGGTTGTTCTCACTGGAAAGACGGAGGATGAGGGGTGACCTAATAGAGGTGTATAAAATTATGAAAGGCATAGATAGGGTGAACGGTGGGAAGCTTTTTCCCAGGTCGGTGGTGACGTTCACGAGGGGTCATAGGTTCAAGGTGAGGGGGGGAGGTTTAACACGGATATCAGAAGGACATATTTTACTCAGAGGGTGGTGGGGGCCTGGAATGCGCTGCCGGGCAAGGTGGTGGAGGCGGACACACTGGGAACGTTTAAGACTTATCTAGATAGCCATATGAATGGAGTGGGAATGGAGGGATACAAAAGAATGGTCTAGTTTGGACCAGGGAGCGGCGCGGGCTTGGAGGGCCGAAGGGCCTGTTCTTGTGCTGTATTGTTCTTTGTTCTTTGTTCAAACTTTAAGCAGAATCTATTTTTTATCTGTCCAAATTCACAAGTTGTGTTTCTCCAGTAAGGTACTGTTCAATGGTTTCTTGTGCACCATGTGTTTTAGTATTGAAGACATAGCATTCATGTGTAACATTCACTCAGGATTTCAAAATCTCTGTTGTCTTTTTTCTTTGTTTGTTGGTTAGATTTAGTGTGATATACACTTTGTACCAGTGTTAGAAATGTGGCTCCTCTTATTGGTTCTGGTTTATTAATTAACTCTGCAACAATCTCATGGTTTTGCTATTGTAAGTGGAAAAACTGCCAATTCTGCCATGTATTACCATTTAGACTGGAAAGCTTCCAAAGTTTGCTATCTTCACTCACCCTACATTTACTTGCAGCCTTCGATATGTGTTTGCTTTTCCTTTGTCCTTCTTTGCAGCTTTTCCTGCCCTCCTTTATGAGCAGCTGCTTCATTCGGATTTGACATTCCTGTCTGCCTTTCTGAACTGTGCATCATTTCCAGGCTTCAAAATCTACATTATCTTCACTTCCTGACACCATGTTCCATGTATAAGGAGAGCTGTCTTCTCCCATCTCAGTCTCAGTCTGAGTGTCTATTAAACTGATGGGAAATGGCAGCCAGAAACCAGCCTGACTTTGGCAAGCTCAAATAGTCACAGACACGTGATGCTCTGGATTTTTCAAGGGCTGGCGTAGTTCCTGCTGTAAGACGTCTAACAACACCAGGTTAAAGTCCAACAGGTTTATTTGGTAGCAAAAGCCACTAGCTTTCGGAACAGGCTGTTCCTTCATCAGGTGAGTGGGAGTTCTGATCACAAACAGGACACAAAGACACAAACTCAATTTACATGAATAATGATTGGAATGTGAGTCTTTACAGCTAATCAAGTCTTAAAGGTACAGACAATGTGAGTAGAGAGCATTAAGCACAGGTTAAAGAGATGCGTATTGTCTCCAGACAGGACAGTTAGTGAGATTTTGCAAGTCCAGGCAGGTTGTGGGAGTTACAAATAGTGTGCCATGAACCCAATATCCCGGTTTAGGCCGTCCTCATGTGTGCGGAACTTGGCTATCAGTCTCTGCTCAGCGACTCTGCGCTGTCGTGTGTCGTGAAGGCCGCCTTGGAGAACGCTTACCCGGCGATCAGAGGCTGAATGCCCGTGACCGCTGAAGTGCTCCGCACACATGAACATAGAACATAGAACATAGAACATTACAGCGCAGAACAGGCCCTTCGGCCCACGATGTTGCACCGACCAGTTAAAAAAAAAACTGTGACCCTCCAACCTAAACCAATTTCTTTTCGTCCATGAACCTATCTACGGATCTCTTAAACGCCCCCAAACTAGGCGCATTTACTACTGATGCTGGCAGGGCATTCCAATCCCTCACCACCCTCTGGGTAAAGAACCTACCCCTGACATCGGTTCTATAACTACCCCCCCTCAATTTAAAGCCATGCCCCCTCGTGCTGGATTTCTCCATCAGAGGAAAAAGGCTATCACTATCCACCCTATCTAAACCTCTAATCATCTTATATGTTTCAATAAGATCCCCTCTTAGCCGCCGCCTTTCCAGCGAAAACAATCCCAAATCCCTCAGCCTCTCCTCATAGGATCTCCCCTCCATACCAGGCAACATCCTGGTAAACCTCCTCTGCACCCTCTCCAAAGCCTCCACATCCTTCCTGTAATGTGGGGACCAGAACTGCACACAGTACTCCAAGTGCGGCCGCACCAGAGTTGTGTACAGTTGCAACATAACGCTACGACTCCTAAATTCAATCCCCCTACCAATAAACGCCAAGACACCATATGCCTTCTTAACAACCTTATCTACTTGATTCCCAACTTTCAGGGATCTATGCACACATACACCTAGATCCCTCTGCTCCTCCACACTATTCAAAGTCCTCCCGTTAGCCCTATACTCAACACAACTGTTATTCCTACCAAAGTGAATTACCTCACACTTCTCCGCATTAAACTCCATCCGCCACCTCTCGGCCCAACTTTGCAACCTGTCTAAGTCTTCCTGCAGACTACGACACCCTTCCTCACTGTCTACCACACCACCGACTTTGGTGTCATCAGCAAATTTGCTAATCCACCCAACTATACCCTCATCCAGATCATTAATAAATATTACAAACAGCAGTGGCCCCAAAACAGATCCCTGAGGTACACCACTTGTAACCGCACTCCATGATGAATATTTACTATCAACCACCACCCTCTGTTTCCTATCCGCTAGCCAATTCCTGATCCAATTTCCTAGATCACCCCCAATCCCATACATCTGCATTTTCTGCAGAAGCCTACCATGGTGAACCTTATCAAACGCCTTACTAAAATCCATATATACCACGTCCACTGCCTTGCCCCCATCCACCTCCTTGGTCACTTTCTCAAAAAACTCAATAAGGTTAGTAAGGCACGACCTACCTGCCACAAAACCATGCTGACTATCACCTATCAATTCATTACTCTCCAAATAACTATAAATCCTATCCCTTATAATTTTTTCCAACATCTTGCCGACAACAGAAGTGAGACTCACCGGTCTATAATTCCCGGGGAAGTCTCTGTTCCCCTTCTTAAACAATGGGACAACATTCGCTAACCTCCAATCTTCTGGTACTATACCAGAGGCCAACGACGACCTGAAGATCAGAGCCAGAGGCGCTGCAATCACTTCTCTTGCCTCCCAGAGAATCCTTGGATAAATCCCATCCGGACCAGGGGATTTATCTATTTTCAGACCCTCCAGAATATCCTGCACATCCTCCTTATCAACTGTAATACTGTCTATTCTACTCCCCTGCAACCCAGTGTCCTCCTCAGCTATATTCATGTCCCCTTGCGTGAACACCGAAGAGAAATATTGGTTCAATGCTTCACCAATCTCCTCCGGTTCCACACATAACTTCCCTCTGCCATCTATAACTGGCCCTAAACTTGCCCTAACCAACCTTCTGTTCTTGACATACCTATAGAACGCCTTAGGATTCTCTTTAACCCTATCCGCCAAAGTCTTCTCATGTCCCCTTTTAGCCCTTCTAAGCTCGCTCTTCAACTCCCTCTTAGCCAATCTAAAGCTTTCTAGTGCACTACCCGAGTGCTCACGTCTCATCCGAACATAAGCCTCCTTTTTCTTTTTAACCAACAAAGAAACTTTTTTGGTGCACCACGGTTCCCTAGCCCTACCAATTCCTCCTTGCCTGACAGGGACATACCTATCACAGACTCGCAGTAGCTGCTCCTTGAAAAAACTCCACATGTCGGACGTTCCCAGTCCCTGTAATCTCCTAGTCCAACCTATGTTTCCTAATTCTCTCCTAATAGCCTCATAATTACCCTTCCCCCAGCTAAAACCACTGGCCCGAGGTTCATGCCTATCCCTTTCCATCACTAAGGTGAACGTAACCGAATTGTGGTCACTATCACCAAAATGCACACCAACTTCCAAGTCTAGCACCTGGTCTGGCTCATTTCCCAGCACCAGATCCAATATAGCCTCACCTCTAGTTGGCCTGTCTACATACTGAGTCAAAAAACCTTCCTGCACGCTTTGAACAAAAACTGACCCCTCTAACGAGCTAGAGCTATAACAATTCCAGTCAATATTAGTCAAGTTAAAATCCCCCATAACAATTGCCCTATTACTTTCACTCCTAAGCAGGATTGACTCCGCAATCCTTTCCTCAACCTCTCTAGAACTTTTAGGAGGTCTGTAAAAGACTCCCAACAGGGTGACCTCTCCTCTCCTATTTCTAATCTCCGCCCATACTACCTCAACAGATAAGTCCTCATCAAACCTCCTCTCTGACACTGTGATACAATCTCTGACCAATAATGCTACCCCTCCCCCTCTTCTACCTCCTTCCCTACTTCGACTAAAACATTTGAACCCCGGGACCTGCAGCATCCATTCCTGCCCCTGCTCTATCCACGTCTCTGAAATAGCCACAACATCGAAGTCCCAGGTACTGATCCACGCTGCAAGTTCACCCACTTTATTGCGAATACTCCTGGCATTGAAGTATACACATTTCAAACCCTGCTCCACCCCACCTCTGCAATGCCGTGCATTGCAGTCCCCATCCATGCATCCCTCACTTTCAGCCCCACTACTCAGGATCCCTCCCCCCCCCCGAATCAGTTTAAACCTCCCTGCATGGCCTTAGCAAATTTACCCCCCAGGATATTGGTCCCCTTCTGATTAAGGTGTAGACCATCCTTCTCATAGAGGTCACACCTTCCCCAGTACGAGCCCCAATTGCTTAAGTACCTGAACCCCTCCCTCCTGCACCATCCCCTCAGCCATGAATTCAAACCTTCCCTCTCCCTATTCCTCTCTAAACTATCCCGTGGTACAGGCAAGAGTCCAGAGATAACCACTCTGTCAGTCTTGGCCTTTAGTTTCCACCCCAACTCCATAAATCCCTGCCTAATATCCCCTTCCCCTATCCTCCCTATGTCGTGTGTCCCCACATGTACAATAACTTGTGGTTTATCTCCCTCCCCCCTAAGAGTCCTGAATACCCTGTCAGACACATCCCGGACCCCAGCCCCTGGTAGGCAACACACCAACCCTGAGTCCCTACCTTTAGTTCCGACCCTCCTATCTGTCCCCTTAATTGTGGAGTCCCCAATCACAAGGCCCAGTCTTTTACAGCCCCTAACCACCTGAGCTTTCTCACTCGGCTCACCCCCAGAGATCTGCTCTCTATGCTCAGTTGATTCCTCCTCAACTGTAGCCTCCAGCACCGAAAACCTATTATGGAGGGGAACCGCCCCAGGGGATTGTCTTCCCGATTGCTTCTTACCCCTCCTCCTGGCATTGACCCAAGCCTCATTTCTAGGAGTTACTATTTCTCTATAACTCCTATCAACTTCCACCTCCGCCTCCCGAATTATGCGGAGTTCCTCTACCTCCCCCTCCAGCTCCTTTACACGCTCCTCCAGAAGCTGCAATCTAATGCACTTCTTACAACTAAAATCTCCTGAAACACTACTGGATTTCCTCACCACATACATCCCACAGGAGATGCAGCATACTGCCTGAACTGCCATCCCTGAAGCCATTACCAGCAAGAAAAAAAGAAAACAAAAAACTTCCCCACACTTATAATTAGGTTAGAGGAGGATGGAAGGGTGGGATCCTCTACCAGTGTAGAGGATCGGGTATCTCCTCTGCACCAATTTATAGGGCTAGGGGCCCGAGAGAAAAAAAAACTACTACTGAGGGGGAACCTCCCAGGTAACTGACTTTTAAAGTTAAAATAAAAACCCTTCCCAGACTCCTTTGCTGCCCACTTCTAGTTTTCACTTTAAACTTGAAAAACTGCTGTTAAAGTAAAGGCCAAAAAAATACACACACTAGCTGACTAATTAAATAAATAAACAATTCAATTAATCCAATTAATCTCTTACCAGCACTGCTGCTTTTCAATCACCCCTCTCAGCTTGCTCCAGTGGATCAATGAGGGGGAACCTCCCAGGTAACTGACTTTTAAAGTTAAAATAAAAACCCTTCCCAGACTCCTTTGCTGCCCACTTCTAGTTTTCACTTTAAACTTGAAAAACTGCTGTTAAAGTAAAGGCCAAAAAAATACACACACTAGCTGACTAATTAAATAAATAAACAATTCAATTAATCCAATTAATCTCTTACCAGCACTGCTGCTTTTCAATCACCCCTCTCAGCTTGCTCCAGTGGATCAATGAGGGGGAACCTCCCAGGTAACTGACTTTTAAAGTTAAAATAAAAACCCTTCCCAGACTCCTTTGCTGCCCACTTCTAGTTTTCACTTTAAACTTGAAAAACTGCTGTTAAAGTAAAGGCCAAAAAAATACACACACTAGCTGACTAATTAAATAAATAAACAATTCAATTAATCCAATTAATCTCTTACCAGCACTGCTGCTTTTCAATCACCCCTCTCAGCTTGCTCCAGTGGATCAATGAGGGGGAACCTCCCAGGTAACTGACTTTTAAAGTTAAAATAAAAACCCTTCCCAGACTCCTTTGCTGCCCACTTCTAGTTTTCACTTTAAACTTGAAAAACTGCTGTTAAAGTAAAGGCCAAAAAAATACACACACTAGCTGACTAATTAAATAAATAAACAATTCAATTAATCCAATTAATCTCTTACCAGCACTGCTGCTTTTCAATCACCCCTCTCAGCTTGCTCCAGTGGATCAATGAGGGGGAACCTCCCAGGTAACTGACTTTTAAAGTTAAAATAAAAACCCTTCCCAGACTCCTTTGCTGCCCACTTCTAGTTTTCACTTTAAACTTGAAAAACTGCTGTTAAAGTAAAGGCCAAAAAAATACACACACTAGCTGACTAATTAAATAAATAAACAATTCAATTAATCCAATTAATCTCTTACCAGCACTGCTGCTTTTCAATCACCCCTCTCAGCTTGCTCCAGTGGATCAATGAGGGGGAACCTCCCAGGTAACTGACTTTTAAAGTTAAAATAAAAACCCTTCCCAGACTCCTTTGCTGCCCACTTCTAGTTTTCACTTTAAACTTGAAAAACTGCTGTTAAAGTAAAGGCCAAAAAAATACACACACTAGCTGACTAATTAAATAAATAAACAATTCAATTAATCCAATTAATCTCTTACCAGCACTGCTGCTTTTCAATCACCCCTCTCAGCTTGCTCCAGTGGATCAATGAGGGGGAACCTCCCAGGTAACTGACTTTTAAAGTTAAAATAAAAACCCTTCCCAGACTCCTTTGCTGCCCACTTCTAGTTTTCACTTTAAACTTGAAAAACTGCTGTTAAAGTAAAGGCCAAAAAAATACACACACTAGCTGACTAATTAAATAAATAAACAATTCAATTAATCCAATTAATCTCTTACCAGCACTGCTGCTTTTCAATCACCCCTCTCAGCTTGCTCCAGTGGATCAATGAGGGGGAACCTCCCAGGTAACTGACTTTTAAAGTTAAAATAAAAACCCTTCCCAGACTCCTTTGCTGCCCACTTCTAGTTTTCACTTTAAACTTGAAAAACTGCTGTTAAAGTAAAGGCCAAAAAAATACACACACTAGCTGACTAATTAAATAAATAAACAATTCAATTAATCCAATTAATCTCTTACCAGCACTGCTGCTTTTCAATCACCCCTCTCAGCTTGCTCCAGTGGATCAATGAGGGGGAACCTCCCAGGTAACTGACTTTTAAAGTTAAAATAAAAACCCTTCCCAGACTCCTTTGCTGCCCACTTCTAGTTTTCACTTTAAACTTGAAAAACTGCTGTTAAAGTAAAGGCCAAAAAAATACACACACTAGCTGACTAATTAAATAAATAAACAATTCAATTAATCCAATTAATCTCTTACCAGCACTGCTGCTTTTCAATCACCCCTCTCAGCTTGCTCCAGTGGATCAATGAGGGGGAACCTCCCAGGTAACTGACTTTTAAAGTTAAAATAAAAACCCTTCCCAGACTCCTTTGCTGCCCACTTCTAGTTTTCACTTTAAACTTGAAAAACTGCTGTTAAAGTAAAGGCCAAAAAAATACACACACTAGCTGACTAATTAAATAAATAAACAATTCAATTAATCCAATTAATCTCTTACCAGCACTGCTGCTTTTCAATCACCCCTCTCAGCTTGCTCCAGTGGATCAATGAGGGGGAACCTCCCAGGTAACTGACTTTTAAAGTTAAAATAAAAACCCTTCCCAGACTCCTTTGCTGCCCACTTCTAGTTTTCACTTTAAACTTGAAAAACTGCTGTTAAAGTAAAGGCCAAAAAAATACACACACTAGCTGACTAATTAAATAAATAAACAATTCAATTAATCCAATTAATCTCTTACCAGCACTGCTGCTTTTCAATCACCCCTCTCAGCTTGCTCCAGTGGATCAATGAGGGGGAACCTCCCAGGTAACTGACTTTTAAAGTTAAAATAAAAACCCTTCCCAGACTCCTTTGCTGCCCACTTCTAGTTTTCACTTTAAACTTGAAAAACTGCTGTTAAAGTAAAGGCCAAAAAAATACACACACTAGCTGACTAATTAAATAAATAAACAATTCAATTAATCCAATTAATCTCTTACCAGCACTGCTGCTTTTCAATCACCCCTCTCAGCTTGCTCCAGTGGATCAATGAGGGGGAACCTCCCAGGTAACTGACTTTTAAAGTTAAAATAAAAACCCTTCCCAGACTCCTTTGCTGCCCACTTCTAGTTTTCACTTTAAACTTGAAAAACTGCTGTTAAAGTAAAGGCCAAAAAAATACACACACTAGCTGACTAATTAAATAAATAAACAATTCAATTAATCCAATTAATCTCTTACCAGCACTGCTGCTTTTCAATCACCCCTCTCAGCTTGCTCCAGTGGATCAACCGGGATATTGGGTTCATGTCACACTATCTGTAACCCCCACAACCTGCCTGGATGTGCAAAGTCTCACTAACTGTCCTGTCTGGAGACGATACACATCTCTTTAACCTGTGCTTAATGCTCCCTCCACTCACATTGTCTGTACCTTTAAGACTTGATTAGCTGTAAAGACTCGCATTCCAACCATTATCTTGTAAATTGAGTCTGTGTCTTTGTGTCCTGTTTGTGAACAGAACTCCCACTTACCTGACGAAGGAACAGCCTGTTCCGAAAGCTAGTGGTATTTGCTACCAAATAAACCTGTTGGACTTTAACCTGGTGTTGTGAGACTTCTTACTGTGTTTACCCCACATCATAGCTCCTGCCCCCAGCTGCTGGCATAAAGATTGGGGGTGGGGGGGAGAGAGAGGAGAGACAAGACCTGCACCTGGCTGACTCTTCCCATAGTCATTTCCTTATATGGGTGGCACGGTGGCACAGTGGTTAGCACTGCTGCCTCACAGTACCAGAGACCCGGGTTCAATACTGGCCTTGGGTGACAGTATGAAGTCTGCATGTTTTCCCCATGTTGGCATGGGTTGTGTAGGCCATGCTAAATTGCCCCTTAGTGTCTAAAGATGTGTAGGTTAGGGGGATTAAATTCATGGGGTTATGGGAATAGGGACTGGGTAAGACGCTCTGTTGGAGAGTCGGTACAGACTCGATGGGCTGAATAGCCTGCTTTGCACTGTTATGGATTCTACAGTTTATCTACCTTCTGCCTAGTAATTGGTTTAAGGTAGACGCCATCTGGAGAGGACATTCTGAAGGGGGAGGATGAACAGTCAGTTGTTGTGGTACACATTAGTACAAATAACACAGGTAAAGCAAAGGGATGAGGTCTTGAAAGCAGAATTTAGGGAGCGAGGAAGAAAGTTGAAAAGTCGGCCCTCAAAGGAGCTCAGGATTACTACCGGAGCCACATGCTCGTCAGAGTAGAAACAGAAGGATATATAGGGTGAATACATGGCTGAAAAGATGGCGTGAGGGGGAGGGTTTCAGATTCCTCGGGCATTGGGATAGATTCGGGGGAGGTGGGACCTGTACAAACTGGATGGGTTACACCTGGGCAGGACTGGGACTGATGTCCTTGGGTGGACTTGCCTGAGTGGTTGGGGAGGGTTTAAACTAATATGACAGGGGGATGGGAACCTTTGCAAGGATTCAGAGCGAGGGAATCAAGAACAAGGGAAAAAGACATCTAGGAGAACAAGAAAAGGCAGAGAAATCAACAGCCAGAATCAGATATGGACATAGTAAAAAATAGTAGGAATGGGGCAAGGAAGGTTAAAAGGACTAGCCTTAAAGTTTTGTACCTGAATGCTCAGAGCATTCAAAATAAAATGGAAGACATCAGCTCTGATGAAGGATCATCTAGACTCAAAAAGTTAGCTCTATTCTCTCCCCACACATGCTGTCAGACCTGCTGAGATTTTCCAGCATTTTCTATGATATAGCTGGCATTACGGAGACATGGATCCAAGGTGACCAAGGATGGGAACTAAACATTGAGGGCTATTCAGTGTTTAGGAAAGACAGACAGAAAAGAAAAGGTGGTGGAGATGCATTGTTGATTAAAGGCAATATTGATACGATATTGAGGAGAGATATTAGCATAGATGATGTGGAATCTGTACGGGTCGAGTTAAGAAACAACAAGGGGCAAAAAGCATTGTTGGGGGTGGTATACAGACCATTAAACTGTAATGGCAATGTTGGGGAAAACATTAGATAGAAAATCAGAGATGCATGGGTTGAAGGAACATCTGTGATTATGGGTGATTTTAATCTGCATATAGATTGGAGAGCCAAATTCGTCACAGTACAACAGAGGAGGAATTTCTGGAGTACATACAGGATGGTGTTCTGAAGCAATACATTGCGGAACCAACAAGGAAGCAGGCCACCTTGGACTGGGTGTTGTGCAATGAAAAAGGACACTGGAGTTGCGGATAGTGATGAACATTGTCAGAGAATACAGCAGGATATAGATAGGCTGGAACATTGGGCGGAGAAATGGCAGATGGAATTTAATCCAGATAAATGTGAAATGATGCATTTCGGTAGATCTAATGTAAGGGGGAGCTATACAATAAATGGCAGAACCATCAGGAGTATAGACACACAGAGGGACCTGGGTGTACAAGTCCACAGATCCTTAAAGGTGGCAGCACAGGGGAGAGGGTGGTGAAGAAGGCATATGGCATGCTTGCCTTTATTGGACGGGGCATAGAATATAAAAGTTGGCATATGATGATGCAGCTGTATAGAACGTTGGTTAGGCCACATTTGGAATACTGCGCCCAGTTCTGGTCGCCACACTACCAGAAGGATGTGGAGGCTTTGGAGAGAGTACAGAGAAGGTTTACCAGGATGTTGCCTGGTATGGAGGGTCTTAGCTATGAGGAGAGATTGGGTAAACTGGGGATGTTCTCCCTGGAAAGACGGAGGATGAGGGGCGACCTAATAGAGGTGTATAAAATTATGAAGGGCATAGATAGGGTGAACAGTGGGAAGCTTTTTCCCAGGTCGGAGGTGATGAACACAAGGGGGTCACGGGTTCAAGGTGAGGGGGGCAAGGTTCAACACAGGTGTCAGGGGGATGTATTTTATACAGAGGGTGGTGGGGGCCTGGAATGCACTCCCAAGCAAGGTGATTGAGGCGGACACGCTGGGATCATTTAAGACTTATCTAGATAACCACATGAACAGACTGGGAATAGAGGGATACAAACGGATGGTCTAGTGGGCACATGAGCGACGCAGGCTTGGAGGGCCAAAGGGCCTGTTCCTGTGCTGTATTGTTCTTTGTTCTTTGATTAGTTGGCAATCTAGTTGTGAGAGAACCCTTGGGGACGCGTGACCATAATATGGTAGAATTCTTTGTCAAGGTGGATAGTGATGGAGTTGATTCTGAGACCAGGGAGCTGAATCTCAATAAAGGTAACTATGATGATATGAGCCACAAATTGGCTATGATGGACTGGGAAACATTTCTGAAAGGAGGGACAGTGGACAGGCAACGACAGGCATTTAAAGAACGAATAGATGAACTCTAAAAGTTGTTTATTCCTATTTGGCGTAAGTGTGGAGTGACAATACTGTCCCTTTAAGAAATGTATTTTAATCGAGTTCCTTTGCTGAGTTTTGTCGGCACCATATTGTCTGTCACCGGTGTCCTTTATTGCTGCTGAGGCAGTATAATTGATATCATGCTGATTTTAATCTGGACTAATCAGTGTTCTGGGGTTTGATGGTTCTTTGGGATTGCTGTGTGGAGTTTGATTTGAGGATGATTGACAGGTCAGGTGATATGCCTGGGGGCAGTTTTTTTCACAGAAAAGTCCAATTTTTCGTTTCATTTCTCAGTTGCTGCTAGAAGCTGGTGGAAGAAGGCAGTGTCTCTGTTTCTCTTTGCCTCTCTGTCTCTCCAGAGGCTTGCTGAAAGGTCCAGGACTGGGAAGCCTCAGAGATTTGATCCGACATTCAAAGGACTAGCTCTGACAAAGAGTCATCCAGACTCGGAACATTGGCTCTATTCTCTCTCTCTCTCTCCAGAGGCTGTCAGACCTGCTGAGATTTTCCAGCATTTTCTGTTTTTGTTTCAGATGCCAGCATCTGCAGTGTTTTGCCTTTATTCAAAGGGCCAGTTCACACAGCTGTTAAAAGCTGAAAATACAGCATCACATGAACATACTTGTTTCTGTGCCAAGTCTGAAGAGGGATGAGAGTCTGTGGGATGGTGTTTAGCTTGGAACAACAGAGATAGCTAGCTGTTAGGTGGTATACTGTGTCATGTTTAATTTTTGTAATTGATAAAAGTTGTGCTAATTCTTTTTATTATATTTTAAACGTGTTCTTAAATAAACTTTGCTTGATAAAAGCTTCACAGTGGGTCACTTGAATCATACCTGGAGTGAGACACCTTCTGCTCACCCGTATCAAATTCAAATACAAAGCTTAGGGTCCAGGCTAACTTTGTAAAACACCTTGGAGTTTCTGGCCTGGATCTTAACAGTGGAAAGGGAATTGTGGCCAAACCATGACTTACAAGTGAAATTAGAGATAGTATTAGATTCAAAGAAGAAGCATACAAATTGGCAAGACAAAAACAATAGACTTGAGGATTGGGAGCAGTTTATAATCCAGCAAAGGAGGACCAAGGGATTGATTAAAAAGGAGAAAATAGAGTATGAAAATAAGCGAGCGAGGAACATAAAAACTGACTGTAAAAGTTTCTATAGGTACGCAAGGAGAAATAGATTGACAAAAACAAATGTTAGGCCCCTTACAGTCAGAAACGGGAGAATTCATAACGGGGAATAAAGATATGGTGCAGGAATTAAATCCATACTTTGCTTCAGTCTTCACAAAGGAAGACATGAATAATGTACCAGAAGTGCTGAGAGAAACATGTTTTAGTGAAGAGCTGAAGGAAATCAGCATTAGTAGAGAAATGTTTTTGGGGAAATTGATGGGATTGAAGGTGGATAAATCTCCAGGGTCTGATAATCTTCATCCCAGAGTATTTAAAGAAGGGGCTACTCAGTGGATACTCAGTGAGACCTTGATGTCCTCGTGCATCAATCGCTGAAGGTAAGCACGCAGGTACAGCAGGCAGTAAATAAGGCAAATGGCATGTTGGCTTCATGGAGAGGATTTGAGTATCGGGATAGAAACATAGAAACATAGAAAACTACAGCACAAACAGGCCCTTCGGCCCCACAAGTTGTGCTGAACATATCCCTACCTTTTAGGCCTATCTATAACCCTCCATCCTATTAAGCTCCATGTACTCATCCAGGAGTCTCTTAAAAGACCCTATTGAATTTGCCTCCACCACCACTGACAGCAGCCGATTCCACTCGCCCACCACCCTCTGTGTGAAAAACTTACCCCTAACATTTCCCCTGTACCTACCCCCCAGCACCTTAAACCTGTGTCCTCTCGTAGCAGCCATTTCCACCCTGGGAAAAAGCCTCTGAGAGTCCACCCGATCTATGCCTCTCAACATCTTATATACCTCTATTAGGTCTCCTCTCATCCTACGTCTCTCCAAGGAGAAAAGACTGAGCTCCCTCAGCCTATCCTCATAAGGCATGCCACTCAATCCAGGCAACATCCTTGTAAATCGTCTCTGCACCCTTTCAATCTTTTCCACATCCTTCCTGTAATGAGGTGACCAGAACTGAGCACAGTACTCCAAGTGGGGTCTGACGAGGGTCTTATATAGCTGTATCATTATCCCCAGACTCCTAAACTCAATCCCTCGATTGATAAAGGCCAGCACACCATACGCCTTCGTAACCACCTCCTCCACCTGCGGGGCCGATTTTAGAGTACTATAGACTCGAACCCCAAGGTCCTTCTGATCCTCTACAGTACTAAGAGTCTTTCCCTTAATACTGTACTCCTTCATCCCATTTGACCTGCCAAAATGGACCACTACGCATTTATCTGGGTTGAAGTCCATCTGCCACTTCTCCGCCCAGTCTTGCATCCTATCTATGTCCCTCTGTAACTTCTGACATCCCTCCAAACTATCCACAACCCCACCAACCTTCATGTCGTCGGCAAACTTACCAACCCATCCCTCCACTTCCTCATCCAGGTCATTTATGAAAATGACAAACAGCAAGGGTCCCAGAACAGATCCCTGGGGCACACCACTGGTGACCGACCTCCATTTAGAAAAAGACCCATCTACACACACTCTCTGCCTCCTTTGGGCAAGCCAGTTCTGGATCCACAGGGCAGCAGCCCCTTGGATCCCATGCCCTCTCACTTTTTCTAGAAGCCTTGCATGGGGGACCTTATCGAACGCCTTGCTAAAATCCATATAAACCACATCTACCGCTTTCCCTGCGTCAATGTGTTTAGTCACATTTTCGAAGAACTCCACCAGGCTTGTAAGGCACTATCTGCCTTTGACAAAGCCATGCTGAGTATTCTTGAGCATACTAAACCTCTCCAAATGCTCATAAATCTTGTCCCTCAGGATCTTCTCCATCAGCTTACCAACCACTGAGGTTAGACTCACCGGTCGGTAATTTCCTGGGCTGTCCCTATTCCCCTTCTTGAAAATAGGAACCACATCCGCAATCCTCCAATCCTCCGGCACCTCTCCCGTCTCCATCGACGATGCAAAGATCATCGCCAGAGGCTCTGCAATCTCTTCCCTCGCTTCCCACGGTAACCTGGCGTACATCCCATCTGGACCCGGCGACTTATCTATCTTGATGCCATTCAAAGATTCCAGCACAAACTCTTTCTTAAAGTCCACATACTCAATCCTTTCAGTCCACCGCAAGCCCACAGTACATCCACCCAGGTCCTTCTCCTCTGTGAAAACCGAGGCAAAATACTCATTAAGCACCACTGCCATTTCTACTGGTTCCGTACTGATTTTCCCGCCTTCACCTTTTATAGGCCCTATTCCGTCACGTCTCATCCTTTTACCCTTCACATACTTATAGAACGCCTTAGGGTTTTCCTTAATTCTAGGGATAGGGATGTTGTATTTGTATAGGGCGTTGGTGAGGCCACAACTGGAGTATTGTGTGCAGTTTTGGTGACCTTATCTGAGTAAGAATGTTCTTGTCATAGAGGCAGAGAAGGTTTCCCAGGCTGATTCCTGGGATGGCAGCTCTGACATATGAGGAGAGACTAAGTCAGTTAGGATTATATTCACTGGAATTTAAAAGAGTGAGAGAGGATCTCATAGAAACTTATAAAATTCTAACAGGGTTAGGCAGGGTAGATTCAGAAAAAATGTTTGCAATGGTGGGGGAGTCCAGAACTAGGGGTAATAGTTTGAGGATAAGGGGTAACCTTTTAGAACTGAGGTGAGGAGAAATTTCTTCACCCAGAGGGTGGTGAGTGTGTGGAATTCACTCCCACAGAAAATAGTTGAGGCCAAAACATAGGTGGGGGGGGTGGGGGAGGAGGGGAGGGGGTGTGGGAGTGGGGAGGTGAGGGGGTGGGGGGAGGGTGGGGGGGATGGGGGGGTGGGGAGGATGGGGGGGTTGGAGGGTGGGGGGGTGGGGGGGTGAGGAGGGGAGGGGTGGGGAAGTCGGGGGTGGTGGGGGTGGGGGAGTGGGGGAGGGGTGGGGGGGGGGGAGGAAAGTTGTCCCAGGGGCTGAGGGAAGGAAGTAAAGTGACAGGGGCAGTTGGTCAAATTGTCTCAGTCTTGATGAGAAAGAATTCCTGGTTGTATTGGTGGGAGTGAAGGATACGGGGAGAGGGGTTTAACAAGATGCCTTGCAGTGGAGACAATCGGGGTGACAGTGTGCCGTTTTGGGGGGCAATTCTCCCAAAACAATTCTAAGTGTTGAATTTGTGTCAAAACTGGAGTAATTCACGCTGTTATTTCAGTGTGAGTTCACTCTCGAATCTCCCACACTCTGCGCACTGCAGAGGCACCAGTGTGAAACCAGCAGCCTCGGCTCACACACAGTGGCCCGAAGGTGGCACCCTCCCTGTTTACTGACCAGCCCAGGACCCCCGCAGTGCTGCCCCCCCAAGGTGCAAACGCGGCTGCCCACGCCCCCCCCCCCTCTCCCCCGCAGGCAGAATCCCCCCCTGCTGCACCCGCCCACTCCCCGGCTGACCCCTCCGCCCCCCCCTGCTCTTGTTGTACCCCCCCCACGCAGGGAGAACCCCCCAGCTGTACCTCCCCTCACGCAGGGAGACCTTGCCCCCCGTAGACAGACCCCCCCCCCCGCTGCTCCCCCCCCCTCTTCTCCCCCCCCCCCCCCGCAGGCAGAACCCCACCCTCCGGCTGTTCCCCCCACAGGCAGGACCCCCTGGCTGACCTCCCTCCCGCGGCTGTACCACCCCCCCATCCCCCCCTCCCTTTGCGGGCAGTCCCCCCACCCACCCCCCTACCGATCGCTGGTCTCTCTCCTTAGAACATAGAACATTACAGCGCAGTACAGGCCCTTCGGCCCTCGATGTTGCGCCGACCAGTGGTACCAATCTAAAGCCCCTCTAATCTACACTATTCCAATATCATCCATATGTTTATCCAATAACCATTTAAATGCCCTTAATGTTGGCGAGTCCACTACTGCTGCAGGCAGGGCATTCCACGCCCTTACTACTCTCTGAGTGAAGACTCCAAACTCTGTGGCCTGGGGCTCGGCTCCTCCCTCTGCGACTGGATCCAAGGACAGCTTCTTCCCTGCTGCCATCAGACTTTTGAATGGACCTACCTTATATTAAGTTGATCTTTCTCTACACCCTAGCTATGTCTTTAACACTGCATTCTGCATCCTCTCCTTTCCTTCTCTCTGAACGGTATGCTTTGTCTATATAGCGCGCAAGTAATAATACTTTTCACTGTACACTAATACATGTGACAATAATAAATCAAATCAAATCCTTTTAAGATACTCTAAAAACCTTTCTGTTTGACCAAGCTTTATTTTATTCATTTATTGGATGAGCGCGTTGCTGGGAATGGGCCAGCATTTATCGCCTAACTCTGAGAGCATTTCAGCATCAGCAACATTGCTGTGGATCTGGAGTCACGTGTAGGCCAGACAAGGTAAGAATGGCAGATTTCTTTCCTAAAGGACATTAGTGAACCAGGGAAATATTCTCGGGAATTGGGTTCAAATCCCATATGGCAGATGGTGAAGTTTGATTACTGATGGTCACAAAACCATTGTCAATTGTTGTAAAGAATATAGGAACTGAGTGGTACAAGTTAAAGGGGTTCATAGAAAGAGAGTCCTGGGGTTGTGTAAACACACATTTCGAAGGTGGTGTAAAAAGTGAGAATGTTATTGTTAAAAAGCATATCCTTGGTTTTAGTGTTGGTGAATGGGCTACAAAATCCTTGTATAGCTCGATGTCAAATACTGTTTAATAATATTCTTGTGATGGAGTGTGAACCTTTCACTATGTTGAAGGCACGATATAACTTGTTGATGTCTCCGATAGGAAAAGGTGGGACTCGCCATTGCAAAAGTCACTGACAGCACAATACTGCCACTTGCTGGTCAGAGACGGGCTCTGTGTCCCTCCAGCTCTTTCCAGATTTCTGTGCGAGTTCCTTTGCAGCGAGCTGCAGCTTTGAAGCAACAACCACTTCCTGAGAATAACATTTGATGCTTTGTCTTACGCCGCTCTACTCGAGATGTCAGAAGATGATGACTGTAAGATACCAATAACTTCACAAGAATAAATGAAGAACTAACAAAAGGACATAAGATATACACATTCAAGGCAATGTCTCGTGACTTCCCCCTTCCCCCATCAATGAGGGTTGGAGAATGGACTGTAATCAGTGACTAATTGATTTTACACATATCATTATCTAACAATCCTCTACTCATTGCATTTTATTGGAAAAAATCACTCCAGAAGCCTACCGCCTCAACAGGTCCACAGCAGCTGCCATCTCTCTGGCCCTGCACTCAACCCTGGAACACCTAGATAACAAGGACACCTATATCAGGCTCCTATCTATTGATTATAGCTCAGCCTTCAACACTATTATTCCCACAAAACCCACCTCCAAACACAGAAAAATGCTGGGAAATGAGAATGGAGCCGATGTTTGGAGTCAGGATGACCTTTCATCAGAGCTGAGAGGAAAGAGAGTCAGCAGAGATTTATATTACGAGGGTAGGGAGAGGTGGTGGAATGGGACAATGGGAATGTGAATGAGCAGAAGGCTGAGAAGGTGCTGAAAGTGTCCAAAAAGTGATTGGAATGTGTTAATGGCAAAACAAAGGTACAGCTTGGTAAAGGACTGCACTTCAGAGCATGAACTCCCCCAGCCCATTTCCATTGATTCATTCATTTCATCTAATTCTCATAGAACATAGAACAGTACAGCACAGAACAGGCCCTTCGGCCCACGATGTTGTGCCGAGCTTTATCTGAAACCAAGATCAAGCTATCCCACTCCCTATCATCCTGGCGTGCTCCATGTGCCTATCCAATAACCGCTTAAATGTTCCTAAGGTGTCTGACTCCACTATCACTGCAGGCAGTCCATTCCACACCCCAACCACTCTCTGCGTAAAGAACCTACCTCAGACATCCTTCCTATATCTCTCACCATGAACCCTATAGTTATAAGACCATAAGACATAGGAGCGGAAGTAAGGCCATTCGGCCCATCGAGTCCACTCCACCATTCAATCATGGTTGATTTCAACTCCATTTACCCGCTCTCTCCCCATAGCCCTTAATTCCTCGAGAAATCAAGAATTTATCAATTTCTGTCTTGAAGACGCTCAACGTCTCGGCCTCCATAGCCCTCTGTGGCAATGAATTCCACAGACCCACCACTCTCTGGCTGAAGAAATTTCTCCTCATCTCTGTTCTAAAGTGACTCCCTTTTATTCTAAGGCTGTGCCCCCGCGTCCTAGTCTCCCCTGCTAATGGAAACAACTTCCCTACGTCCATCCTATCTAAGCCGTTCATTATCTTGTAAGTCTCTATCAGATCTCCCCTCAACCTCCTAAACTCCAATGAATATAATCCCACGATCCTCAGACGTTCATCGTATGTCAGGCCTACCATTCCTGGGATCATCCGTGTGAATCTCCGCTGGACCCGCTCCAGTGCCAGTATGTCCTTCCTGAGGTGTGGGGCCCAAAATTGCTCACAGTACTCCAAATGGGGCCTAACCAGTGCTTTATAAAGCCTCAGAAGTACATCCCTGCTTTTGTATTCCAAGCCTCTTGAGATAAATGACAACATTACATTTGCTTTCTTAATTACGGACTCAACCTGCAAGTTTACCTTTAGAGAATCCTGGACTAGGACTCCCAAGTCCCTTTGCACTTCAGCATTATGAATTTTGTCACCGTTTAGAAAATAGTCCATGCCTCTATTCTTTTTTCCAAAGTGTACGACCTCGCACTTGCCCACGTTGAATTTCATCAGCCACTTCTTGGACCACTCTCCTAAACTGTCTAAATCTTTCTGCAGCCTCCCCACCTCCTCAATACTACCTGCCCCTCCACCTATCTTTGTATCATCGGCAAACTTGGCCAGAATGCTCCCAGTCCCGTATGCCCCCTTGTAAGAGCTCCATCCACCCGAGGAAATAGTCTTTGAACGTTCACTCTATCTATCCCCTTCATCATTTTATAAACCTCTATTAAGTCTCCCCTCAGCCTCCTCCGCTCCAGAGGGAACAGCCCTAGCTCCCTCAACCTTTCCTCATAAGACCTACCCTCCAAACCAGGCAGCATCCTGGTAAATCTCCTCTGCACTCTTTCCAGCGCTTCCACATCCTTCTTATAGTGAGGTGACCAGAACTGCACACAATATTCCAAATGTGGTCTCACCAAGGTCCTGTACAGTTGCAGCATAACCCCACGGCTCTTAAACTCCAACCCCCTGTTAATAAAAGCTAACACACTATAGGCCTTCTTCACAACTCTATCCACTTGAGTGGCAACCTTCAGAGATCTGTGGATATGGACCCCAAGATCTCTCTGTTCCTCCACAGTCTTCAGAACCCTACCTTTGACCCTGTAATCCACATTTAAATTAGTCCTACCAAAATGAATCACCTCACATTTATCAGGGTTAAACTCCATCTGCCATTTTTTCATTCTCCTTCTCCCCCCCCCCCCACCCCCCGCCCCCCGCCCCCCGCTCCCCGACTTCAGGCTGCCACATTCCCCAGGCAGTCCTTTAACAAGCTGTATCTTTGTATTGCCATTAAAGGAGAGAGTGCAGAATGTAGTGTTCCAGTCATAGCCAGGATGTAGAGAAAGATCAACTTAATGCAAGGTAAGTCCATTCAAAAGTCTGACAGCAGCAGGGAAGAAGCTGTTCTTGAGTCAGTTGGTCCGTGACCTCAGACTTCTGTATCTTTTTCCCGACGGAAGAAGGTGGAAGAGAGAATGTTGGGGTGCGTGGGGTCCTTAATTATGCTGGCTGCTTTGCCGAGGCAGTGGGAAGTGTAGACAGAGTCAATGAATGAGAGGCTGGTTTGAGTGATGGACTGGGCTTTGTTCACGACCCTTTATAGTTTCTAAACCTGTTAGAAGTTTCTATGAGATCCCCTCTCACTCTTCTAAACTCCAGTGAATATATTCCTAATCGACAGGGTCTCTTCTCATATGACAGACCTGCCATCCCAGGAATCAGTCTGGCAAAGCTTCGCTGCACTCCCTCTATAGCAAGGACATCCTTCCTCAGAAAAGGACACAAAGGGGGTGATTCTCCCACCCCACCGCACTAATTTTCTAGCGCAGTGGTGTGGGAGAATCTCACGTGGGATCTTCACGGGATTCGCGCATGCATTCCTGCCGCACCGTATCTCCCAGTGCCGGATTTCCGCCACCGTTAGAATCACGCTGGAAACTGCGGGAACACCAGGTAAGTACTTTACATCATGTTTTAATGTGATTAGCGGGCCCAGGACTGAATTCTCCAGGCCCGCGAGCATCTCCCACCCCGCCAGGAATGTTTCACTCCAGCGGGGTTTACAGTAGGTCCCCACTTTCGTGGAACTATTGAATTGACTCCGCTGGAGTGATGGGGCAGCAATGGGACCCCCCAGATGGTCAGGCAGCAGATGGGGAGTGTCCCCTGGGCATGGGCACCCGGCAGTGGCAGCCTGTGGCCCCTGGCACTGCCCACTGGGCATGGGGCAGAGCCAAGAGAGTGGAGCCTATAGGGGACAGGGCCTGGTGGGGGCAGGGCTTAGAGGGCAATTAGTGGGGTTGGGGATTCCTGCTGCCACTCTGTCTAGGGATCAGTCAGGGAAGTTTGTTTTGGGGCCACTGCTGTTTGTCATTTTTATAAATGACCTGGATGAGGGCGTAGAAGGATGGGTTAGTAAATTTGCGGATGACACTAAAGTCGGTGGAGTTGTAGGCAGTGCGGAGGGAAGTGGCAGGTTACAGAGGGACATAGATAAGCTGCAGAGCTGGGCTGAGAGGTGGCAAATGGAGTTTAATGCGGAAAAGTGTGAGGTGATTCACTTTGGAAGGAGTAACAGGAATACAGAGTACTGGGCTAATGGTAAGATACTTGGTAGTGTGGATGAACAGAGAGATCTCGGTGTCCATGTGCATAGATCACTGAAAGTTGGCACCCAGGTTGATAGGGTTGTTAAGAAGGTGTACGGAGTGTTAGCTTTTATTGGTAGAGGGATTGAGTTTCGGAGCCAGGAGGTCATGTTGCAGCTGTACAAAACTCTGGTGCGGCTGCACTTGGAGTATTGCGTACAGTTCTGGTCGCCGCATTATAGGAAGGATGTGGAAGCATTGGAAAGGGTGCAGAGGAGATTTACCAGGATGTTGCCTGGTATGGTGGGAAAGACAGTAGAACAGCAATGGCAGGAGTTTCTGGGAGTAATTGAGGACACAGTGCAGAGGTTCATCCCAAACAAAAGAAAGGTTATCAGAGGGGGGATTAGGCAGCCATGGCTGACAAAGGAAGTCAGGGAATGCATCAAGGCAAAAGAGAGAGCCTATAATGTGGCAAAGAGTAGTGGGAAGTCAGAAGATTGGGAAGGCTATAAAAACAAACAGAGGATAACAAAGAGAGAAATAAGGAAGGAGAGGATCAAATATGAAGGTAGGCTAGCCAGTAACATTAGGAATGATAGTAAAAGTTTCTTTAAATACATTAAAAACAAACGGGAGGCAAAAGTAGACATTGGGCCGCTCCAAAATGACGCTGGTAATCTAGTGATGGGAGACAAGGAAATAGCTGAGGAACTTAATAAGTACTTTGCGTCAGTCTTCACAGTAGAAGACATGAGTAATATCCCAACAATTCAGGAAAGTCAGGGGGCAGAGTTGAATATGGTTGCCATCACAAAGGAGAAAGTGCTAGAGAAACTAAAAGGTCTGAAAATTGATAAATCTCCGGGCCCAGATGTGCTACATCCTAGAGTTCTAAAGGAGATAGCTGAAGAAATAGTGGAGGCGTTAGTTATGATCTTTCAAAAGTCACTGGAGTCAGGGAAAGTCCCAGAGGATTGGAACATCGCTGTTGTAACCCCACTGTTCAAGAAGGGAACAAGAAAAAAGATGGAAAATTATAGGCCAATTAGCCTAACCTCAGTTGTTGGCAAAATTCTAGAATCCATCGTTAAGGATGAGATTTCTAAATTCTTGGAAGTGCAGGGTCGGATTAGGACAAGTCAGCATGGATTTAGTAAGGGGAGGTCGTGCCTGACAAACCTGTTAGAGTTCTTTGAAGAGATAACAAATAGGTTAGACCAAGGAGAGCCAATGGATGTTATCTATCTTGACTTCCAAAAGGCCTTTGACAAGGTGCCTCACGGGAGACTGCTGAGTAAAATAAGGGCCCATGGTATTCGAGGCAAGGTACTAACATGGATTGACGATTGGCTGTCAGACAGAAGGCAGAGAGTTGGGATAAAAGGTTCTTTCTCAGAATGGCAACCGGTGACAAGTGGTGTCCCGCAGGGTTCAGTGTTGGGGCCACAGCTGTTATCTTTATATATTAACGATCTAGATGACGGGACTGGGGGCATTCTGGCCAAGTTTGCCGATGATACAAAGATAGGTGGAGGGGCAGGTAGTATTGAGGAGGTGGGGAGGCTGCAGAAAGATTTAGACAGTTTAGGAGAGTGGTCCAAGAAGTGGCTGATGAAATTCAACGTGGGCAAGTGCGAGGTCGTACACTTTGGAAAAAAGAATAGAGGCATGGACTATTTTCTAAACGGTGACAAAATTCATAATGCTGAAGTGCAAAGGGACTTGGGAGTCCTAGTCCAGGATTCTCTAAAGGTAAACTTGCAGGTTGAGTCCGTAATTAAGAAAGCAAATGTAATGTTGTCATTTATCTCAAGAGGCTTGGAATACAAAAGCAGGGATGTACTTCTGAGGCTTTATAAAGCACTGGTTAGGCCCCATTTGGAGTACTGTGAGCAATTTTGGGCCCCACACCTCAGGAAGGACATACTGGCACTGGAGCGGGTCCAGCGGAGATTCACACGGATGATCCCAGGAATGGTAGGCCTGACATACGATGAACGTCTGAGGATCGTGGGATTATATTCATTGGAGTTTAGGAGGTTGAGGGGAGATCTGATAGAGACTTACAAGATAATGAACGGCTTAGATAGGATGGACGTAGGGAAGTTGTTTCCATTAGCAGGGGAGACTAGGACGCGGGGGCACAGCCTTAGAATAAAAGGGAGTCACTTTAGAACAGAGATGAGGAGAAATTTCTTCAGCCAGAGAGTGGTGGGTCTGTGGAATTCATTGCCACAGAGGGCTGTGGAGGCCGAGACGTTGAGCGTCTTCAAGACAGAAATTGATAAATTCTTGATTTCTCGAGGAATTAAGGGCTATGGGGAGAGAGCGGGTAAATGGAGTTGAAATCAACCATGATTGAATGGTGGAGTGGACTCGATGGGCCGAATGGCCTTACTTCCGCTCCTATGTCTTATGGTCTTATGGAATTTCTGATACAGATGGAGGGTGAGAAAGTAGGGTCCCAAACCAGTGTCCTCTGCTTGAACAGAGGGGAGTACAATAGGATGAGGGTGGAATTGGCTAATGTAGACTGGGCGAGCAGACTGGTAGGTAGGACAGCTGAGGAACAGTGGAGGATTTTTAAGGAGATTTTTTAAAGTACTCAGCAAAAATATATTCCGGTGATAAAGAAGGACTGTAAGAAAAAGGATAACCGGACGTGGATAACGAAGGAAATAAAGGAGAGTATTAAAACAAAATCAGATGCGTACAGAGTGGCCAAAAATAGTGGAGAATTAGTGGATTGGGAAAGCTTTAAAGAAAAACAAAGAACGACTAAGAAAGCGATTAAGAAAGGAAAGATAGATTATGAAACTAAACTAGCTCAAAATATAAAAAATGATAGTAAAAGTTTTTACAAGTATATAAAAAGGAATAGAGTGGCTAGAGTGAATGTTGGACCCTTGGAAGATGAGAGGGGGGATTTAATAGTGGAAAACGAGGAAATGGCTGAGACTTTAAATAAGTTCTTTGTGTCGGTCTTCACGGTGGAAGACACAAATAGTTTGCCGAATATTAGAGATCAAGAGTTGGTGGGAGGGGAGGTCCTTAATACAATTACTGTTACTAAGGAGGTGGTGCTTGGTAGACTAATAGGACTGAAGGTAGACAAGTCCCCGGGCCCGGATGGAATGCATCCCAGGGTACTGAAAGAAATGGCTGAGGTAATAGCAGATGCGTTAGTAGTAATTTATCAAAATTCGCTGGACTCTGGGGTAGTGCTGGCTGACTGGAAAACAGCTACTGTTACGCCGCTGTTTAAAAAAGGAAGTAGACAAAAGGCGGGTAACTACAGGCCGGTTAGCTTAACGTCCGTAGTTGGGAAAATGCTAGAGTCCATTATTAAAGAGGAAATAACAGAGCACCTGAATAAGAATGGTTCGATCAAGCAGACGCAGCATGGATTCGTGAAGGGAAAGTCGTGTTTGACGAATCTACTGGACTTTTATGAAGATGTCACTAGTGCGGTTGACAGAGGGGAACCGGTGGATGTGGTGTTTTTAGATTTCCAGAAGGCGTTCGATAAGGTGCCTCACAAAAGGTTGCTGCAGAAGATTAGGGTACACGGAGTTAGGGGTAAGGTGTTGGCGTGGATTGGGGATTGGCTATCTAACAGGAAGCAGAGAGTTGGGATAAATGGGTGCTTTTCTGGTTGGCAGTTGGTGACCAGTGGTGTGCCGCAGGGATCGGTGCTGGGGCCTCAATTGTTTACCATTTACATAGATGATCTGGAGGAGGGGACTGAATCGAGGGTATTCAAGTTTGCTGATGACACGAAGATGAGTGGGAAAGCGAATTGCGTGGAGGATGTGGAAAGTCTGCAGAGAGATTTGGATAGGCTGAGCGAGTGGGCGAGGATCTGGCAGATGGAATATAACGTTAGCAAATGTGAGGTTATCCACTTTGGAAGAAATAATAGTAAATTGGAATATTATTTAAATGGAGAAAAATTACATCGTGCGACTGTGCAGAGGGACCTGGGGGTCCTTGTGCACGAATCGCAAAAACTCAGTCTGCAGGTGCAGCAGGTGATCAAGAAGGCAAATGGAATGTTGGCCTTTATCGCAAAGGGGATGGAGTATAAAAGCAGAGAGGTCTTGCTGCAACTGTACAAGGCACTGGTGAGGCTGCAGCTGGAGTACTGTGTGCAGTTTTGGTCCCCTTATTTGCGAAAGGATATATTGGCCT